>NC_092524.1:37867500-37925000 GCF_037038585.1 Patagioenas fasciata
TAATCTAAACCCAGTTAGTTCTGCATGCTTGCAGCAAAACCATTGTAAACCCGAACATAAATTGCCTTGGGCCTTTGTCTTCCTAAGATACATACATACACATATACGCACTCTCTCTTTCATAATCCAGTCCTGATAGTCTTAATATATGAGACTACTGCATATATTATTCTTAATTTTCAATTTTACAATTACCTTCCATTCCTGTTTTAGAATATTATACAGCATACGCGCCGGCAGAGTCAGAGGATCTGTAAAGACATTGTCTCATAGTTCATAAAAAAAAATACATGCTGCATGCAATCTGAAATAGCCTGTGGTTGCTAAGCCTCGACACAGTTTACATTTTTCTTAATGGTGAAATATGATTGCAAAACCATTATGTGAAATGTACACCCATTTCAATTAAAATCTTCATTTTGGGAAATAAGTGTACACGCAAATTAATTTAAGAATTTTACCATTCTTAGTAGAGCAAAAAACAACTAAACTGGTCTGTTTATAAAATTCAAAGGATAAAAATGTTATTACAAATATAACTGTGGGTACTGAGTATAACCAAACTGATTTGCGCTACAAAACTGTGTTAGAAATGGTGGTTAATAGATCCACAAGTAACCTCTGAACATTTCCCGCTCAACTTTATCTGCTATAACACAGCTAATGCGTTGCAGAAATACAGTTATTCTTAGTTAAGTGAATTGCAAATAAAACACTTGAAAAGTATAATGTTCCTTTAAAAATGAAAAAAAATGTGGTTTATGTTGTGCTGTTATTTTTATTTGTGCCAGTCCTGTTTAATGCTCAGTTCTCTGGCATTATTGGTTGATTTTTTGAGTTGCTGGGGTTCCTTTTTAAACAACTAAATAGCAAGTTTAATGAATGAAGGCTTTCAAAATGAGATCTTTGTACTTAATAAAAATAAATTAACACTAAGATATGAAACAAATTATTTGTACTAGCTAAAGAGTCGATTTAAACCACCGTCATTCACTGTTTGGACCACAAAAGGATTTTTTTTTTTTTAATCTTTATGTTTTCAGTTGTGGTTTGCTACCTGAGACAGTAGCAATTTTTCCAGCTTAGCATCACAACTCAGCTGAACAATGGAAAAAAATCACCACTAAAGACAGTCAAGTTGGATTAATGAATATTAAAATGTTGTAATTCATGCTGAAACAATATTCTACCAACTTGTTCTGTGTAATTTAACTAAAAAAACAAGCATAAGTGGTATATAACATTTCCATGAATGGGACCCTTAGGCTTATTCAGCTGAGCATGTTTAGCTTGCCAACTTTAAATATTTTCAGAACTGATCCTGTGACTGAGAAGCCTTCATCACAGTGTAGTATTTAAAATGATGGATGTGATACATATTTAATACAATAAAATGGCCATTTATATGCTCATACTAGGCACAAGGGAAATCCTTGTAGGAAAGAATTCTAAAATCAAAAGGGGTCTATTCTCTCATTGCTGTGCAAGGAATTTAGGTACCCAGTTCCCATTACTGCTGATGGTTGTTGTGAGCCCAGATCTTCCGTGCATCAGTGGGACTACCCATATTTAAGGGCCCAGCTCAGCAGAATGGAGGCCCTGCACATGTCTAGCTGTTAGAAATTCCACAGGTTTCTGCTGTGCAGCTGAATGACACGAGAGAACCATAGTCCAGGGCTATCACGTCATGGCTTCAGCCAAGAAAGCCTTCACAGGGTGCATCTGTGCTGTCTGTTTCCCAGCAATACAGAAAATATGGACATAGCAATAATCCCATGGAGCTCTGAAGAACGCTGCCTGAATTTCTTGACTTCAGTTATGCCCAGCTGGGCACCAAGATTTCTGAACAGCTAGGAACCCCATTGCATGTCTAGGCTGTCTTCTGTCACCTCAGTGGCACTTAAACAAAGTGTGGAAGAATGGGGGTGTGGAAAAGTGAACCCAAGATAATTAACTGAAGCTTTCCAAGAAAATACATGCAGCAGAAGAAGAAACCTAAAGCAAACTAACAGCAGCACTGTAACAAAACACAACTGGGGTAGACAGAAGCAGGGAAAGAGCAGTAAGAACACACCAGACATCTGAACACATCTACACAGTTGACAAGTGTGGTTGGTTTGGTCCATCAAAGAGATGCCCATGTGAAACTGCACAGTTGTTATTCAGTCTTTTCAGTTTACAATTAAACATGCCAGTTTGAGCTACTAACAACCCTCTTGAATGCGGACCGCAGTACCCCTGGGAAGAAGTCTGTAGAATGTTCTTATGCCATTCCCCCTCCCCCTCTTTTTGTTTTTTCAGGGACTCACTGAAAGCCCGTTTTCACAAACAGGAGTCTCTACTGAGTTTTGATGGCTTTTGATCAGGCACTAGCCCTTCAGCACTGCCGGCCACTGTGGCAAAATTGACCACAGTAGCATTAAATTATTCTGACTCATATTACTGTCTGTGCTACTAAGATCCATAACATCTGAAGGCGTTTCTAAGATGATTTCATGGCACAGTAGAGAAGGACACCTGAGCCCAACTTCTTTATAGCTACTCATAATATATGGAAATCCATTAAAATCTGAACAACATGCTAGTTTTGTATTTGCATATCTGATTAGAAGGCTGTGCTACAGAATCATCTGTGTTAATTGTTAACATCACGTGTCCTGGTTAAATAGCTGAACTACTGCAGAGGATATTGTAACTTTGAGCACTTGTTTAATGGTTGTTAATAGCACTCATCAGGTATGAAAGACTAAAATTAAGACTAAAACTGTTTGTTAACAGGAAGAATAAATCTCATAAGACCGTTAAGCTATGCGTATTATGTTGAGTCAGAAATGAGTCACAGACAAAAATCAGCTACTGATTTTACCGAACTAAGAAACCAGAATATGTATTGGAACTTATTTAAATATCCTAAATTCTGCTTAATAGCACGAGCTGCTGGCTCTGCAAAATTCTGGAAATGCACCCTGCCGTTTGTACTAATTGGTGGGAAACCCAGGCCTGTGTCAAAGACAAGTAATTGTTTGACGAAAATAGCTTGTTTCTGACATCAGTATGTGCCACACCCCTATATCACATGAGGAGGGTTTCAAAAAGGTGTTATATATTGTCATGGTAATTATAATTGGGTTATATGTATCCAAGGTACAGAACCCATACAAGGTGATGGCATAAAAGGGGGTCTTAAAAATGAGACTGTAGGGCATTTAACTAATCAATTGCATGCAGAATAAAGAGCTTACATAAAAGTGTGTATTATGCAGATGTTAGAAACCTGTGTCTCTGAGAAGACACTATTTTGACCATAATGCATTCTGTCATGTGAGATAAAATGCAGAGAACATTTACATTTCTCCCACTCACTGAGCTTCTACCACACGGCTTGCATTTTTCTCACATCAATAGACATCTTTTTAAACATTATATTCATGTCTGTCTCTCTTGATGCCAAATAAAATTCAATAAATAAAATACTTTATGATAAATACGTTAGATTTAAGAAGCAGTTGTGATAAAACGTTCAGGCTTTCAAAAACGATTTGTTGAAAACAAACAAATTTAACAAGACATGTACACAGGCTCAAAATATATTAATATATTGTAGATGATGCACAATAACATAATGACCCAAAAGAACATTTGCACAGTTTTTCACACTGCTTAACTTGCTGCTAAGTAAGACAAATTATCAACAGAACTTGGACCCACTGCCTCTGTAGATCAGATCAACGTGTGACTGCTGCAACAGTGTGACTTGCCAAGGCATTTCAAACCAGCCAGTTACAGATAGCTACTGTATAGCAGAGGACATGTTCAGTACAAAACCATGAACAAGTCTAGTGTCACTTAGAATACGATTATAGATCACTAAATATTTCTATCAATACTATAATGCCCTGCACACTCTTTCACATTCACCCAACCAGATTGGTGTACTTGGCAAACCAATAATTTGTAACAAAATATAATTAGTGAGTACAATTTAAATGTCCTACTGTGCTCCTGGTAATCATCTCCTTTTAGGTAATTTGAAATTGCACAGTTAATGTGTGTCGTCTCAGAATTAAACAAATACAAGACTTACTGCAAATCACCACTTCCTCAGTTTCTTTTAAAATTCTTGTTCCGACCTTTTTGCAAGATGTCTTTCTCAAATGTTTTTCCTAGCTTTCATTCATTTTTGCTTTCCAAAAAGTAAAGCACATAAAAAGTAAAGAATCTTCCTGTATCACTTAATTGTTTTTATTTCATGTTCTACTAATTAGTTTCCTACTTTTTTCTTAGTAATGACTTTAAAAGATTGGTTTTAATGTTTTATTATTATTTCCCTTATGGAACTGCGAAGACAGTCAAATGGGCAATGTGCCTTTTGGGATTTTTAGAAATGCAAAACCAGAAACAGCCCACCAATGATTCAAAGAGCTTAGAATACAGACAAGACAAAAGTGTCATAGTAGTATTATTACTCACTTTTTAATGATGAAAACTAAGGCACAGAATGAGTAAGCTATTTCCATAATGTCACACAGAATAAAGTGAACCCAGACCTCACAATTCTCAGTTCAATTTTTAAACTACATCAGCCTTCCTGTAATTTTGAAGATATGGATCCTACTCCCCAAAACTTGAGACTCAAATAGACATTTTCATCTCTGCATGTTTTAATCAGGGGGGAAAAGCTACATACAGAGACCAAAGTAATTTATGTAGGGCAGCTACAGCAGTTTTACATTTAAGTTTTGAAATAAAAGAAAACAAACTAACTAACTAACTAACTAACTAACCAACAAAAACTTGTTTGGTCACGTAACTATGTAACTGCACCGAAATGGCAGAGTTTCATAAGCACTCACAACCCCAAACCTTCACTTTCTTCCAGCCATGCAAGACGATTCTCTTAGACCATAGAATGACCACGTCTAATTTCAGATCAGACCAAATATGCATGGTAAGTTGCACAGCTAGATGGAGGAGTGGACTGGGGACAGACCATAACTGCAGGAAAATATTAAGGGCCAATATTAGACCATTTCCTTACTCTTAATTTAATAGGAGGCTGTATCTGCCAGAAGAAGAAGAGAAAGAGAAGCTGCAATGGCAAGATCCATTGCTATAAGAACCCACTTTCTTCTACCTGCTAGAGAGTGACAAAGGATTTCTTTAGCTTCAGAGAGAGGCATCCCCTGTTTGAAATGGAGCTGCAGCTACCACATCTGGTAACATCCTCAACAAATTGCAAGGCAGGGTTCTTTACCAATTAGCGAAGACAATCACTCCCAACTTGCTTCACACTCATCATAATCTTTGATCTATGTGCATCTGAATTACATCTTGCTCAAGTCAGTCACCCATGGCGGGCTTCAGCATTATCCCCTCCAAGAGTTAGTTCTACCTGTTCCAAATGCTCTCCTTGGTTTGTTGCCATTCGCAGGCTTACCATTGCTCCCTCAAGGTCCAAATAACACCAGTATTCTTATCACGTATTGGATTTATCTCTGGAACATGTTCACAACACTCCTAATTCCATGTTCCCTGCTAGCACTGAGTTAAAATGCTTTTCGAGTAGGAAATGTTTTCCTATGTCACAAAGAAAAAAGCACTATTTGACATCATAGTATTACTATGTTGAATTTGGTTAGACCTCTTGTAAAGTAGTTCAGGTGTAGCTGGTCATGCTTTGGCTATGTGAGCTATCTTAAATGACTGTTCAACATTCCCTGCAGCTCAATTTTTGTTCCTGCAGCAATGTCATGACGATAACTTTAATGCAATATATTAAATAAGTGTCAAGCCCTTCAAAGCACAAAATTGACTTTACAAACAGAAATATTCTGAAAGAAATTAACCTGTTGGAAGTTTATGTATTTGTCTTCTGGGATCTGAGTCTTCAATTCTAACATTTTAAGCTTTACTTCATGGGCACATGAGATGGAAGATCTACACTTTAAAAATACAAAATCCCCAAATTTCAGGCACTTGCTATTACATGTCATTTGCTTATATGACTTCATACAAAGCATATCAAATATCATGAGATCCACTATGAACCAAGAGTTCAGGATCAGTGGTATTGCAGGAATTGCATCTAACATGATATTCTGAAACTAAGAGATATCCACCTGATATGTTAAAAATATGAAAAAATTCTCAACTTTATATCAAAGCTCTTTAGGTGGACTAGACTGAAACAATGTAACTTCTGGGTAGACTGGGAAGGATTAGAAGAGGATCACCAGGACTGGAAGATGGATGAGGCATTTTGATCCTTGCAGGAGATTAAATTAAAAACAACAAAAATGCTGTGGACTGTTTTACTTTGAATTTTGATAACCTATTTTAGACCATTTCTTCTTCGAAACTCCAAAACTAATGTTCTTATTAAGATCACGCTAAGAAACAATGTTTTATTTTAAAATTAAGCTATTTTATTCTTTTGCTGAGAAAAGAAAGTTTAAGCTGTTTTTGAAATAACTCTCCCTCGCTCTGCCCATGAAAAATGGCTTAATAATTATAAACTTATATTTGGTGTTGAAGTTTAAATGTAGTTGCTCAAACTTTCAACTTACAAACTAAGTTTCAGTTTAATAAATTTCTACATTTTTTACTGCTATAAAAACTTCATATGTTTCAAAAATGAAAATAGATATCCCTTTAACATTTAGAAAAAGCTCTGCATACAGCTAACAATCTTTTCTTAATCTCAGAGTCAAAATTGCAATAGTGTTAATACTCGTGAAACTCTAATCATTATGAGTTAACCAATTAGGCTGACTAGTCCCACTCTTTTTGAGATAGGTTTTTCTGATGCCTCAGTTGCTCTCTTTTGAAGCTCCATGTGCTTACTTGTACCGTCGTGTTCATGTAGTGGAACCAGTCTCCTCTACAGAAAGGAAATCTGATTAGAAACCTGTTTCCTTGTGCTTGTCTTTTCAGAATCCTCCCCAAGAGAGACAGAGGGAGTAGAGTAGGCTGAGGAGGTGGTAGGGATAGCAAAGGAGATACCTGCATGGCCTATGGCTCTCTTATGTGATTGGCACCCATTCTCTCCTGTCAAATAGCTGCTTTCAGAGAAATTAAAAGGATAGTTAAAGCAGAAGGCATTCCTGGAAAAGCTGGGGTTTAGCTAGTATCCAGTGAGTTTAGGAAGTAGGACAGTAATAAAATCCACAACAAATATTTTGCCTAAAGGATTTCACAGACTGGACAAGTCTTAAAAAAGCACCAACAGTAAATGTCCCATTGAAAGTAGCCAAATTTCCCAGTTTTCCAGTAAGACTATAATTAAAGACACATCTCATCCTATTGCTGATTTTCACATTGTTTTGGGATAACCATTACTTCTTTCATGATTATTGTAATTTTGATTACTTCAGTGTCTAGAAAAAATAGTTGCCTACCATGATTCCATTCTGCTATGTCATGTCTCAAAACAGACATTTTTTTTCTATTTTAAGTTTATAAATCCACTACAGCACTTATATTTAGTCAGAAGACATATAATTTGTTTTTGTTTACATGATACAACATTGTATTTTTCAACATTTGAGGTTCCTCATGGTCAGACATGAAAGATTTAAAGGTCTAGTCTAGGACTTTGATGACCCCAGCTTCAGTTCCCTACAGTGCAAAAGGCACTTCAGATTAGATTTACAAAGGCATCCTCGCATAGCTTAACTTACAGAAATATGGTCTTTATTGCAGGATCTAAGCAGATCCTGCAGTAAGTCTCCAGGAGAACATCATCAGGATTTTTGCAGACACATGGCCTCTGTTGCTTCCTCTGCCTAGATCTGTGAATCCTCTCTTTCTTTCTGAGCAGTGGATCTGTTTCACCAGAAAAGGTTACAGAATATTCCGGAACCTCTTTTCTAGGCCTAATACCAATAGTATTGTCACAAAGTGAATTTGAGAGATCTACTACACCGATGTTACTACTGCTTGGTCAAGTGCTCTGTCTCCTGAACTATTGTATAAACAGAGGGTCTTGGCACAGCTATGACATCTGATTTTTAGTGTAAACAGTGAGCATGCTTTACACTATACATATATATCTTATTTTCTAGAGTCTTGTACAAAATTTTGCAACAAAATCTATCAGGTAAGTCCCATAATACACTGACATGTCCTCACGAGCCATGTTTCCATCTTCTCCCCTTTTCTCCAGTTGGCATCTGTTTTGTGTCTTTCTTACACTCCCATTAAAGGGAGTCAAAGGAAACTTGCTTATGCTGGAAACAACCGGGGGCCTGAGGGCACTCACAGCCCTGACTGCCTCTGCCCAGCCACCCCCAGGCCCCCATCCTGCCCCTGGCCCACGACCCCATGTCAGTCCACAGAGTAGAAGGGAGGCAGCATGTGGCTCAGGGAGCTCAAGACTGAAAGAAAATCTCTCCTTGAAGAGGCAGAGAGATGGAAAAGCAGACACTGGACTAGGAGTCACACAGAAGAGAAAACTCAACCCCTGCAACTGTCAGGGAGGGAAGATTTCTTTCAGGCTCTGGCTCCTTCTGTATTTTCTTCAAGTTTGTTCTTCACGTTTATACCCAAGGAAAACCTAGTTTTAAAGAGGCAGGGGTGGTGTTTTGCTGTTGTTGTTGTGTTTTAAAACAACGCTTTTTTGTTACTCTGAGATGTTCCATTAAGGGAAAAGCTGCTGGCAGAAACCACCGACAAAGTCATGTTACGTCTCTCAGATCGCGAGCTATCCTGTGAAAAAAAGTTCTGCTGAGTCATTATTCATCACCCACTCCACCCCTGTCCAGCACAAAATGAGTTTCACTTTGCATCTCCATGAATCGCACTTCTGCTGAACTCCTTCCATCACATGCTGTGCTGTGCAAGAGTGCTTTGCAGGTGGCCCAGTGCGGTTGATTGCATTTTGTCTCCTAAATGAATAAAACTAACTTTTATAATGAAGTAACATTGTGATCCAATGGAATATGTTTTAAGAACCACTTAAAAGTGTGCTTAAATCTGGTAATGGAATCCTATCAGTTTTGACTCTGGCAAGACCCTCCAGTTATGTCAATGAAGAGTTTGGCCTGCTTGAGATCAACTTCATACAGACTTAAAAACCCATAATTTGTGAGAACATTTTCAAATTACAAGAAAAAGTCACAATACTGGCACAGATATCTTCATGTTCATATTCTTAAGGTCATATTAAAATATGTTGCACTTTCCTGAAAACACATTTAACAACATTAGAAGTTTCTCACAATTTATTTGAGACAAAGAGGTTGCCAGGGAAGCTTCATGCCCCCCAGATTGTTACGCAAATAGTTAAAATATCGAAATGAAGTTAAGGAGTTATACTCTAAGACGTCAGTCCTGTTATAATTTGGAGACAATGAATAATATATTCCAGACAAAGTGAAGGTAGCTATAGAAGTAAACTAAAATAGGAAAATTACACCCACCAGGCATTTAAATTTAGGAGCTGAATAAATTATCCATACATTAAAAGGTTCATATATTTCAAAGAAAGCATAAAAAAGTTTAAAAAATAACAGAGAAAATGTAACAAAAAGCAGAATAATTCCAAATGTGATCAAAGCTGGTGTGGAAACCTATTAAACGGATATCCTTGTTGCACAAAAATTTTACAATATTCCACAGATCTATTCTTTTAGCAGATATTCACTTAGAGCCTCTGCTGTTTTATGAAATGAGTTTTAATCTGGTGGACTGAAAAAAAAAAAAAATTTAAAACTAAGATTTTTATCCATTCAAATTTCTATTCAATTTTTTCATCTTTTGGGACAATGGACACCTATTGTTTTTAATCAAGTGTACTCCTTTATCTGGTGTTCTTCCAAAAGGACTTCCATATATTCTTGCAGGATTCAGTTCACTGCATATGGTATTCTTACAAATCTATTAATTAAAAAGCCCACTCAGAGTATTTGATGAACACCAAAAATACTCCAACAGTTTTCTTATGTTAAAAAGCTTATTCTCCCAATATTAATCCAGGACCTAGTTACAACTTTGTACACATAGCACATTCAAACCTTCATCACTGCCACAGAGTGTCTGAACTGTTACTGTCCTGATTTTATAACAGATGTTGTTAAAAATGTCTGAGCAGCGCTTCATGTGTTTTCGTTAAGGTGGCTTCAGAATTAGCAATAGAGGAGGTGCTATTACTTATGCTAATATTTAAGAACTCTGCAAACAAATTTTTTCAGATATTCAGGGAACTGAACTAATGATACATGCTTTCCAGTGAGGAACAGACTCGTCACTATTTAATATTGCTGTTTAACAGAGACCATATTGCACTTCACAGCTTTAAAAGTTATACGCTTCTTTGTAGTTCATTCTAAGAGAATAAGCACCTTCAAGTGAATCCATCCAAGACAATCGACGCTGGTATGACAGGGATAGCAACATAGATTCGTAGTTTTCTTGTATGGGCAGAAGTGGTTGCAGAGTAATGCCCAATGGACTGCGAGCCTGACTGGTCACATAAAGGTAGATTTCTGAGGCAGGTATGAAAGCATTTTAACGTGTTACAGAACACAAGACTAGACACTGACAATACCTGACTTCACTATCTGACTTCTGAGAAGCTCCTGTGTTGAGGTATCGTGTCAGAGAAATAACAATGAATCTGTTTGCTTCTTGCAAATGCCTCGTAGTCATGACATTTAACTATGTGATCATAGAGAAATGAAGACTAGATCCATACAATTGTGTATATTAGAAGATATTTCATACTAAGGAAAAGTCAGGCAGGTGACACAAGTATTACTCTTGAAATAACTTATTTCACAATACCAGGAAGGGCTCTTTATCTGCCATGCTGTATAGATTTATTACTCTAAATTTAGCCAGTTTGCATCCTGGGCATCTCCTGGGAACCTACTTATGAGGGAAAAATAGGCTACCAAAAAAGAGTTACCAAAAAATAGTTACTCTGCAACTATTTATCTGTGCATTCGCATGTGTGTGCCTTAGGTGTGCCTCTGTGTGAGTAGCTTATTCCATTTGGAAAGCAATGCAGATTTCATTGTATCCAGTGAGTTTTAAGGACATCTCCAAAGGAACTTAACGCACAGTAGTTTACATGCTGTAAATCTTATCCTCCATTACTGCGTAGTTATTCCATGTATAAAGACCGCGGTAGAGCCACAACTGATGTAAGAAGGTCAAATATGTGTTGAAAATCATTAGAGGTTCATCAGTATCATGTGACTAAAAATCACTTGAAGAGCTCTTTACTTATTAATGTATTCAAAGCTATCTGTTTTCAGTGCTGTCATAATTTTGGGGGTATAGCTTTGAAATATCCGAGTCGTCCTTGCTTATGAGTCCTACATGGGTGGAATAAGAACATTCCAAAAGGCTGTATTCTTTCTGAGGATGAATAAAAGTGCACAGGATTCACTGTCAAGGAAATTTTGCAGGATGGAATCCAGACAAGATTGATACATAATGCAGCAATTTGTACTTCTTAATTTAGCTCATCAAGTTTCATGGAAATTTTTGGTTTTGCTATAAAATGGTACAGCTAAGGAGCTACACAGTAGTAGATCACCAAAGAAACCATCCTTTCCGTCTTTGAATCTGTCCTGAACTTAGGTCTTTTGGGATAGGTAGTTCAGTCACTAATTTGATATTTGTAACATGTTGTTGTGTCTAATAAAATGCGAGTATTTCATTTTGTGAGAGCCAGTTCTTTACCTGCAACTTGCAGCAGTGTAATTACAGGAGCTCTGGGTGTAGTTTTTTACCCGTTGATTCATTCACACTGGTGAAAGTTCTAATGCAGACATAATTATATTAGTGTGCCAGTTTCTACAACTTTAAAAGCTTTCCCACTCTGAATTGGAGGATATTTTTTAAAAATTATTGTGTCCCTGGAAGTGCCCTTTTTGCAGAATTTGCAGAAGTAGAATTTGCATCACCTCAGAGCAAGTTAACAGGGATAAAATTATCCTTTATTGCCTTTGGGACAAAAGTATATACACTTTAGGGCTCCAAACCTAAACTATCCAAAACTGAGCTTCACAAATGCAAAGAGCAAAAGGGGACATGGCCTCTGGCTGCACATGGCTACTGCTTCTGTCCATACACTGACCACCTCAAGATGCAAAGGACTATGGATTTGTAGCTGAGTTGGGTGAGATTTGGGACAGATCAGAGCACTTTTCTGAATTGTGACAGCAAGAAAATGCTACATTAACAAGTGGCAAGAACTGTCCAGTCTTTTGCTGGAGGATTAATGAAAAATGCAAAACAAGGATGAAGTATAACTTCCTATCTAAAGTGTCAGGCTTGATATTAGAATTGGTCAGAGACAAATTCTTCAAAAGTTAAATTCTATATTTTAGCTAATATATAGGGTTCTTTCCAAGCACCTGATGAGTCCTAGGAAGAAGCTACAGGTCACTTAGACATGGGGAATCATCTTTACATTTTGTAAGGCCAGACAGTTTCAGAATCGTGAGTTGCACTGAATAAATTATTGATCAATAATTCAGAGAAGTTAGTGAAATTGTAACACAATCAAACCATAACCCTTTCCATCTCGTAATGTGAGCAACTAAATAGTATAAACCATCATTTTGTTGATCTAAATGAAACTTCACCAGACAGCTTTAACTGTTTTAACTACACCAGTATAGTACAACTCCAACTTAATCCTGGTGGATAATGGAATTGAACACGGGTTTTAAAAAGGTAAGGAAGGGTGGATTTTAGTTTTTACTGATGAAAGATGATGGGTGGATTCTGCAAATTGAGGAGATGAACACTCAGGATACAGAAGTTTGCTTTGTATCTTGTTTTCAACTGAGGAGCCTAGAAATAAAAAGAATGCTTTCCTCCTTTTTTTAGGAGGAAAAAAAAAGGAAAAAAAAAAACAAAACAAAAAAGCTCTATTTGCCTCCAAAGTTATGTCATTTCTTTCACATGTGTCTTTTCTTTGTTCAAAAAGAAGGCTTTTGCCTTTTGACTACATGCTTGATCTTCAGTGCCGTATGTCAAAATGTTACAGTCAACTTTTGATTTTATTGCCTATTCAGTACACATGAGAAAAACAGCAATCATTTAAAGTACAGGATTTGTGGATTGTTTTTAAATTTTCATTTTTAAAGCCTTTTATTTCAAATTCAAGTTTTCCAAATTTGGCAACACATTGTAGTTTTTGATGTCTTACTGTCGAGGGTTAAGATTGCGGGGTGACAATCAAACCCTGACAGATGTATTGTTAACCTCCTCTCCCCCCCACTTTCCCCTTTTGCCCCTCCCTCTCCCCCCTTCCCACTCAGGACAGGCGATCAGGAGGGAAAGAAGGACAGAGAGAAGAGAGTTGGAAAAATTAAAGATGTTTTACTAATGCTATTAATAAGAATAGAGAAAATAATACAAAATATACAAAACCAATCTTGAAAGTCTCAGCAGCTGCAGAGCCAGCACCCAAAGTCCTGGATTAGACTCTGTAGCCAACCGGAGCTGGATTCAGTCTCTCACCAGGCCTCAGTTTGCAGGGACGACTAGCAAGGTCCTCTCCTAATGTCAACCATAAGCAGAAGGGAAAAGGAAAAGGCAAAGGGATGAGATCCTCGTGATCTCCTACTTTTATATGAAGTATTCACGTGAATGGAATGTTATACACCGTTGGTCAGTCTCTTGGTCACCAGTTTCTCGTTGCCCCTCTCGCGACATGTCCATCCGTGCTTATCAATAAGTTTGCATTCCATTGCTAGGTTTACCAAAACATGTGTCTGGTTCTCCAGGAAAATGCAGCTACTATGAAGGCTTTAGCTGACAGGCAAATTCACTAAAAAAGAAACTTGTTTTTTAACAAAACCAGGACACTTACAATTAAATCATTCTGATTTCATGTTGTCATGAAACCAGCCACTTGGAGAAAAATATTTAAGAGTCCTGATTTGCCTTTCTGAATCTATTTTTCACAGTTGCAAAGTCCTGGTCAAATAAATTAAATTACTACAGCAGTATGTAACTAATTTTATGTAAATTAAGGTGTTAATGTTCTGAATCACATGCCTGAAAATGGTCTGTTTTCTCTTGCAGCTTTTCTTCATTAATGCCACAATGGAAATCTAAAAATTAATTTCTACATGACTAAGTGTTGCTCCCTGACCTTTAAAGGAATTAAATTTATAGATAGTCTTATTGGTCAGCTGACACTTCTAAATAGCCCACCTAAATAAATCAAGACTCCTGCCTGCATGCCAATACAATAGGCTAACGTAAGTTAATTTTTTTTTAAACCTCAAGCAATCTGTGCAAGTTCTAGTGATGTTGCTTGGTACATAATTATTGTAATGTTTTAACCTCTGTTTGCAGCAGTCCCCTAACACAAGCAAAACTGATGCTTTAACTTATCAAGAAAATACAAGATTAGCTGAATGAAAATAAACATAATTAGAAGCTGTAGGAATACAAAGTCAGAAACAGCCTTATTATTTGAGTAGGCAGGTTAAAGTAACAACAAATCTTTCCAGACATACAAAGGAGAGGCAAATCTGAAAAAGGTAGCGGAGACCTCAATTTCCAACTACCACTTTCCTCATCTTGTCTCTCATCACATCAGATTAGACAGAGAGAAACTATGATTTTTTTTTTAATTTAATGGTTCTTGCAGGCAGGTCCAGATTGGTTCTATGTTAATTTATTTGAGACGTATATAAATGTTCAGCTGCAGTGTTAAAATAAACTGGGTCACATTCTTCAAACACTGCACAATAAATTATATTGGATTAAAGAAACACAACTCCTACTCCTACAACTTCTCTGCCTATACCTATGTTTTATACAAAGAGAATATCGTGTATAGGAAGTAATTTTTTCAACTGGCTCCATCAGTTTAATGCACACCTCTTGCATCATCAATGTAAAGAATAAATAGATGAGAAGAGACAATTACTTTGTACTTCTAAAAATCAGTTTTCCAAATAATTTTTCCTACCCTGATTATTTAACATACACAGGACTTGTTCCTCCATACACCAAAATTTATTAAAGTTTAGTCATTGATATCAGTGAAAAATCTGACAGTTTTGCACAACCACATACCTCTGAGAATCTCACAGTATAATGTAGTAAATGTTACCACTTCTCAGGAAAGAAAAAAAAAAAAAAAAAATCTGTTCTTCCTAAAAGCTCTCAGTCTGAGTTAATGTATGAGAATATAAGTATTTTTTTTTAAATAAACTTAAACTCCAGACTGTCTCTACAAGGAATCTTGAAGGACTTTTAAAAAATTGGAAACAGATTTTGGCAGCCAAGATTTTTATATACATATATACATGTGATTATTTATGTTATTTGTATTTTACAGCTATGAAAAACAAAAACAAAATAAAACAAAAAAATAGCTCGCTTATTTTCCATAATGTGCAGACATTTGACCTTTGCAGACATCGAAGGTGACTGATTTGGGCTTGCCTGAATTCTTAAAGATCTGTGCCTTTCTTTTTTTCAATATGACATCAAAAAAGAGGTCTTAAATTCACCAAAACAAATCACTTCATGAAATTGACTAAAACTTAAGAGTGACTTAAGTCAATATATTCTAAGAGCAGCAGTTACGCATCCGAGCCGTACAAGTTAATGAGTTACTGCTATGCATCAGCTGAACTGTGGTGGCTGTTTATTCACTCTTTGTTTGTCTCAAACACAAGGTAAAACACATTAGGTTAAACTTTAATGAAAGAAGGTTATGCTAAATGCACTTTACTTTGGATTTGCCAAAGGCTAAGAGTTCACATAGTACCTCTTAAAGTAATGGTAACTCGAGCCCTAAACAACAGAGATTAGAATAGAATCCAGTCCTCCTGATTTCTTGGTTCCCTGTTGTAATCATTAAACATAATTCAGACTCAGAGATTTCAAGACAATCTTTATTTGTGCAAGGAAGTTTGTTGACAAAAAGCTGAGTAGCGGCGAGCTTCACTCAGTCTGTAAGGACAGTGAATAAGCACCATCTTCCGCCTTAAATTATTTCTTTAGAAAGTGAGATCTAGGCCTTCATCCACCTTCACATATGTGTCTAGTCTTTAAAGAAAAATAAACTTCTTCTGAAAGCCAAGGCAATCGAGCCTTGTGTATATAAGCCATGGAAAGGGAGACAGTACTTGTTGCAAGGTGATACATGAAAAGGAGTGGCTGGAAAGGCAAAAATAAAATAAACTGGAGATAAGTCATGAACAAAAGTTTTCCTTTGAAAGCTATCTGCAGTCCTTGTGAGAAACAGAAAATGAATGGATTTAAACTACCCCAGGGCTGACAAGCCAGCATGGATGCTTATATATCCTCCAACAGGGAAGACTGGGAAAAGCTCAGTAGTTCATCCTGTTTTCTGGAAAAATCAAATAATTTTCAAGAAAAATATCTTTATCTGAAAAATTGCAAAGTTTGTGGAATATACTCTACTGCCTGACTTCATTAGAAAAGTTATTATTTCTTTCATCTACTTTTGAGAAAAACTGTTTTTGTATATCAGAAGGTCAAAGTCCACTACTAGATTTCACATCCACCTCATTTATGCATACTCACCTAAAAGTCAGGGAGCCAGCATAACCACTGCTAAGTTAATAGTCCAGACCTTTGTTTTGGTACATGATTGTCCAAAGTCACAATCACATCAGTATCAAAAGCCAAGATTCATCTCCTGGTTTCTGATTCATCAGATTTCTTGTACAGCCAAAGACACATGAGGTGTTCTCAAACAGGCCTTTCACAGAACCACAGAGTGATGGAGGTCGGAAGGGACCTCTGGAGTTCATCGGGTCCAACCCCTTCCTGCTCAAGCAAGCCTACCTATAGCTGGTTCCCAGGGCTCCCAGGTCCTTTCCTGCAAAACTGTTTTTAAACTGGTTGGCCCACAGCATCTACCGGTGTATGAGATTATTCCTCCCCCGTGCAGGACTTTGCACTTCCCTTTGCTGAAATGCATGAGGTTCCTGTCAGCCTGTTTCTCCAGCCTGTCAAGGTCCCTCTGGATGGCAGCACAAACCCCTTTCTTTTACTAGTATGGCAAATCTTCCTCCAGATCATTTTCCTAACCTGGGATTTCTTGCAAGTGCTTTAGCCTGCAGCCCACTCTCTCTGTTTCTGCCTGAAGGGAAGCTGAGTGTAACAAAGGATGTTCTTGAAACCAAAATTCTCCAGGGGCCAATTCATACTTTGACACCAAGTAATATATGTGTAGTCACACAATATATTAAATACAGCATAAAGCAATAACATTAGAAATTGGGTTTACATCTAGTGTGAACAAGCCAGACCCTTTCAAAACAGATATTAATATTTTTTAAAATTTTTCTTTTAGGTGGCAATGCAGAAATGCAGTTTATTGTAGAAGGTAAAATCTTGACAACTGAGGTCCTGTCTGCTCAATAACTCTATTGGACTTTGCACAGCAAGTTTCACCTGAAAATAGATATGCTTCAGCATTCTTGTTCAGTATATCCCTTCTCCATAGTGCCTTATTATTATTACCATTTAATGTAGTGGCACCTAACTGGCAGAGTCAGGTTATACTCCAGTGTGCTAAACAAACATAATCAATGACATGACAGTCCCTGCCACAACACATGGACTTCACGCTGACAGGGCTAGATCCAGTGAAGGACAAAGCAATGATATATTCTGACAAGATTCTGAAGGTATTTAAAACAGATGGAAAACCCTAGACTCTGTATGAATGTCCTCCTTAACAATCTTGAATCAACATGAGGCAGCTTTTTTTCATACAGATTGCTCTACAGAGCTGGACCAACAGCATAGATTTCCATACCAAAGTCTCATGGACAAGTATGTAGATCCACATACTATGAGACAGTGTAAACACTTATTCTTGGAGTATTTGACTTGCCTGGTTTTACACTTTTAGTGGCACTTCCTGAAGTTCACAGCTAAGCTGTCTGCTTTGTCCAGTTTCAAAGTCTGCCTAATGACAAACAGATGTGACCTAGTCATGCCAAACTTTTGGTTGCCTTCAGAAAAAGACATACAGGAATTATGGCTGCAGAAAGCAAAGGCCATACTCTAGTTTGGAAGCAGACAGTCTTTTCCTGGTCTGTTGAAAAAATAATCACATTTCAGACTGCTATACACTTTAAGCTCTGATTGCTATTTTTTGCTATATAGAAATATTATTTTCTTAGAAAAAAGGAACTGTTATAAAAACATCTTTAATTAATATGCATATGCCTTGCCCTACTTCGAGCCACACCATGCACAAGAATGTTCCCTCCTTCCATCAGTTCTCATAGTCTGATACCAGGATACAAGACTTTAAACTCTGAATTTCTTCATATTTTCTTGTTCACATCCTCTGTAAAGTATCCAGCTTGTCATGGACGGACTTCATAGCCTTAAAATGCGGAACATTATTTGTAATAGACTAAAATGTAAAGCACTGCTTTTACTATTTGCTAACATTAGGGAAAATATGTGTTTATGTCTTCATACTGATGCATTTGGTAAGGAAATATTATGTAACATAATATTATATGCATTAACATTATATAAGACCAAGAATCTTTAATAAATTTGCCTGCTTTGAAAGTGAAACAAAGAATTGCTGTTACAAACAAGAGCACAGCACCGGCATTTTTCACAGAAAAAATATTTTGCATAATGAATTCTCTAGATCCTGCTATTGTTCAGTGAAGTACACTCCCATGCAGAGAACTGCAGGATGGAGATTTCAATAGGAAACTAAGTAAGTTAATTGACAACAATAGTTAAGTAATAAAAGAAAGGCCAATGAAAAAACATGGCAAAACTGTGTCTGGGCACCCTGTCTTTCAAAGAAATGAGACTACAAGGCAATATAGTGTTCTGTGTTTGCTGGGATTCTGCATATGGTGATAAGCATCAGTGTAACAAAACTACATCAGTCTTAACAGTTATGTTGGTCTTACACAGGATAGAATGTACACATTCATATTCTTATGGATCTAGACACAGTTCTATGAAAATGAAACCAGGTTCTGCTCCACACTTCTTGTGCAAAACACCTTTCCACAATGAAACCAACACCACACTTTTTTAATTGTTCATATTGCGTATGATGCATTATAAACTTTGAACTTTGTACAGACCTCAAATGCCACCAATATTACTGAATGTAAAGTTTAACTATCTTTCACAGATCAGAAATGCCTTTGGAATAGCACTAGAGGACTTCATCCCATCAGATGAATTTCTGTTATATGATTGCAGAATGAATCTATTTTTTTAAATGGGTAAAGGGAAGGGACAGTCAGTCTGAGATTTACACCTGATTTGTGTTATAGTAATCTTTGAAATTAAGAAGTGTATCCTTGCATTTCATTAAATTCTGGCTAATGAGATAACTGTCTTCCCAAGGAGGGAGTGATGAAGTACTCATGCCATAAAGCATAAATTAATGCTGCAAGGTTAAACACTGGAACTAACTCATGTTTCAACAAAAGCCCCTACCAGCAGTTAAATTAACTGACATAAATACCATAAAATCTGTCTTTATTTTAGCCTCAGATGATGCTTCTTTTTACACCCCTGCTTTCAGTTTGTATAACTCATTTTTGCACATTATCGCATGCATCATTTGCCATTTAAAGAATCAGCTACAACAGAAAAAGGATTTAAGGAATCGAATACTCAGGGAAAAGAACCTGTAGGTATGAGGAATACCCCTATCACACTATATTTTGCCAGTACTCTTTAAAGAAAATACCACAATAGACAACCACAGCTCAAAAAAACAGTGAATTATGTTGAGAGTAGATGAAAGAAATCTACTTTTCCCGGTTTTTTTGATAGACATTTTGAAAAAAACGTTAAAGAAAACCTGTGGTGATAATAGGTTTGATATATATTCTGGCAAAAATTATATCACATTAATGAGGTGGCTTAAAGGGCTCATGCATTTTGTAGGAGGCATTTCAATGTATTAGTATAATTAGCAGTGATGAGAAAACTGTTTGGAACTGAATTACCTCTCCCGAGTTCATTTGAGCTATATGAAATTACACCATGCAAGAAGGAAAATTATGGAGCCATCCGGAGAGAGTTCATGCCTGATTTGATCATAGCCACTAATTGGATGATCATTTTCGTAAAGCTTTTCAAATGGTTGACAGTTTCTGCCTCTCATTTTTTTAATGGACCAGCTCTTTATTTCTTGCACTAAGCAACCAAACACACATTTGTTCAAGATTTTGGTGTTTCTACAGGGACCTACAGGTGTAATTGTCACAATCTGAGCAACCTTTGTCCCCTAATTAGCTGCTTTTTGGGGACCCCTGATGAGAGTTGCTGTTCTTGTTAACAATCTTAGAGAATACCTGATGAGTAAGACTCTCCAAAGTCTGATGCATGTCAGCAGACACCATATGACAGCAATTTAATGAAGTTAAAAACTGACCTGATTCTGACGGCTGGAGTAGCATCTGTGTTGTATAGCTTTTGATTTCTGTTGGTCTATTTTTTTTAACATGAATTGGGTGTTCTGGTGAAGGATAACAGAAAGGTGAAGGATACAGGAAGGAAAGCTTATTAATGGAAATACTTTATGAGCTCTCTTTCTGTCCTTCCTAATATCCAGTAACACTGAGCAAATTGAAATGGTACTAACCTTCTTCATATATTTTAAATGAGATGCCTAATATATAAAATACTTGATTTGGAAGTTGCTAAGCATTTAACTCAGAGCTGTTTTGCTGTTTTTTTATTAATACTCTTAGCAGTTTTTCTGCCGTTTTTTGTTTGAGGGGGGTTTTGTGTGTTTGTTGTAGTTATTGTTGTTGTTGTTGTTGTTGTTGTTATTTCCCTTTATTTAATTCAAATATTTTGCAGTAGGATCTAGACTTTGCATTACCCCAAGGTAAATTATTTCTTAAAAACAGTACTTTCCACAAATGATACATTTATGTTGCAAAGTCAGGAAGGAAACAGAAACAAAAGGGCTTTCCAGCCCTGACTGTGATTCTGTGATTCTTAACAGAAAAAACGGAACAATAAACTTAAGAATACTTTACCTCAGTGATAAGGTATAATTCAGTGTGGATAATGCTTCTGAAGTACACAAGTTCATGTATGGTATTTGTGTGGACTGTTCTTGGAAATTTTTTTGCAGCCTCTTGTGCTAACAAATGCTCTATCTGGATTTCTCTGTTTACCAAAAATTTTCATGAGCCTTCTAGCAGTCATTTATGGGAAGAATGCTAGCATATATTTAGATGTTATTAGTACATAAGTATAGATTTAAGCAAAAATGTTATAATCACATAAGCAATTCTATTTTCATATAGCTCTAATGTTTTGTCATAATTTACAGAAAGATATACAAAATGTTATTTAATACTTTTAAACTTTATTGCATTTACTGAGTTTTCCTTCAGTGATGTTCTCTCAAAAGATCTAAAGTCACAGAGAAATCCCTAGAAAAACAGTTGTTCATAAACATCTTTTAATTGAGTCACAGTTTGAAACATCATGTTTAAGAGAATTTTTAGTAACAGTCTGATTAGCATGTTACAGATCACAGATCATACAAAACTCAAGACAAGATTTACCACTGATTCAATACAGGAAGAACATACATTTTCAGAAGTATGTTTGAAGAACATATATACTATATTATTGCTCTCACAGTAAATAGAACAACAGCAGGTAGTGCAAATGCCTTAGTTTATGTTGTTCCTCTCTCTAATCCAGCAGACAACTGTTTGAGCAATGCACTCTGTAATGCTTTGGTCACTTTGATGTTGAATGTCACTTTGAAGAAAAATGCAGCGTGCCCTTTAATATCTCATAACAATTAATACAGGGAATTCACAAAAGTTAGAAATATGGAAAAATACTATTAGACCATTGAGGTCAAATGCCATGTAGAGTCCCCATTTTCAAAGGCAAATAATACTCTTAAAGGACACATGTCAATTGTAATAATAGTAGAAGAATGTTATCAATACAAAGTAAAATTATTGTCAATGATAAGAAATTATGTTTTTTAACTGCAACCTCATAGTAGGGTTGGCAATTTTTATCCATTACAAAGCAATTAATCAAATAATATTAATATCATGGAGTCTTATAGAAATTCAACAACATGATACAATTGCTCCAAAAAGCCACTTAGGGTTTATTTCCACTTCACAGCCTGCTCCCCCATCCATAGACATTCCTACTGCTGCTTCACTGCAGTTAGGTTGGGTTAATTTTTCAGACAGAAGAATCATGTGTCTTTTTGCATATGAAACTGATTGGTTTTGCTAAGTAAACTTGCAGCTACCTCAGCATACAGAACAGTATTGCTTTGCAGATACTCTGTGCAAGAAAAATATCAGCTGAATCGAACAGAATGTTGAAGCTAAGGTTTTCCTAATGGGAGAGGTTTATATGTTAGTAAAACAAACAAAAGCTTTATGGCAGACATTTATTTCATTAAGAAATTAAAGCTGACAGGTCTTCAGTTTGATCATAGCTATATTGGTGTAAACTCAGTTTCTGTAAGTTATATTACTTCAGTTTGTATGGTTGCAATATGAGAATTCTGCGAAGACACTTTTGCTCATCAGTCTCATAGAATCATAGAATCATTTTGGTTGGAAGAGACCCTCAGAATCATCGAGTCCAACCATAACCTAACTCTGGCACTAACTGTGTCCCTAAAAAACTCATCTAAATGCCTTTTAAACACCGCCAGGGATGGTGACTCCACCACTTCCCTGGGCAGTCGGTTCCAATGCCTGACAATGCCTGTCTTGTTCTGAATGTCTCAAGTACTGTGTAGACATAAGCAGTTTGGGAAAGGGTCATTGTTGTTCTATATTTTTTAACACTGGCTTTTTATTCTTATAGAGAAAACATATCATAATGGTAATAAAGGTAATAGTTTGAATAGCAGTGAGATAGAGCGAGGATTACAAAAGCAGCAGGCTCAGACACTGAAACTTCAGAACCTTGTTATTAACCTCCTTTCTAAGCGACTTGATATATCAAAGTGTAAAACACACAGAAAGCAGAGTTAGAGAAGGTTTGTTTATTTCTGAAGAACAGCTTAAATTCTTCCCAACATCCACGCTGTGAAGATAGCGTCATTGTATCACGAATGGACTTGGCACAACCTTTGTAGTCTTTCGGGAGGATAAAATGAAATCAGTAGGCAGAAGTGGGGCAGAGGCCTCGGATGTAAATGATATAACAATAGTTCTAAAATACAGACTCAAAGGTGGTAGAACCGTGACAATGGAAGAGGCATATAGTTTGGAAGATTTAGCACATAATTTCTCTGATGTACCTATTATCCATGCCATTTTCATCAATGACAATGAAAGTACCATAGTTCCCTTCAAAGGTTAAAAATCAACGTATGCACATTTGTTGGAAGATGTATCAAAAAATCAGACACTGGCAATACAGTCCCTGTAATCTGTAGATCTGAGGTATTGGAGCACTCTAATTTGTGTGAAATCATAGAATTCCCCAAAGATGACAATGTAGCCACTGTAAATGTGTAAAGTACACCATACTTTGTCCAGGATTTGTGCTTTGTTGGACTTTTTCAAATATATTGTTCAAAATTTGTCATACAGATATTAGGATTGCAAAGATCTTTTTAATGACAAAAGTAACTGTTGAGGGTTTAGATTGCAGGCTGACAATCAAACCCTGGCAGATGTATTGTTAACGTCCTCTCTCCCCCACTTCCCCCTTTTGCCCCTCCCTCTCCCCCCTTCCCACTCAGGACAGGCAATCAGGAGGGAAAGAAGGACAGAGAGAGAAGAGTTGGAAAAAATTAAAGATGTTTTACTAATGTTACTAATAAGAATAGAGAAAATAATACAAAATATACAAAACCAATCTTGAAAGTCTCAGCAACTGCAGAGCCGGCACCCAAAGTCCTGGATGGGACTCTGCAGCCAACCAGAGCTGGATTCAGTCTCTCACCAGGCCTCAGTTCGCAGGGACAACCAGCAAGGTCCTCTCCTAATGTCGGCCATAAGCAGAAGGAAAACAAAAGGGCCAAGATCCTCGTGATCTCCCACTTTTATATGAAGTATTCACGTGAATGGAATGTTATACACAGTCAGTTTCTTGGTCACCTGTTTCTCATTGCCCCTCTCACGAGATGTCCATCCATGCTTATCAATAACTTCACATTCCATTGCTACGTTTACCAAAACATGTATCTGTTTTTCCAGGAAAATGCAGCTAATATGAAGGCTTTAGCTGACAGGCAAATTCCCTAAAAGAGAAACTTGTTTTTAACAAAACCAGGACAGTAACTTTCAGCAACTGATTGTTCTTCATAATAATGAGCTTCCCTGTTTCATTATTTGAAACAGAAATGCAACTTGTATCACCGTTATCATCACAACTCTAAGGAATGCTGAAATTAATAGGAATTAGATGGCAAATGGCCCTCAGAACCAATCCGTCAGAATTCAAGTCATTTTATTTATGGGAGATCTTTAAATAAACCAGAGAAAATAGTATCTAGCTCCCTGGGAATATCTTTCTTTTGCTGAGAAAATTATTTGCCTTTTTTTTTTCATTATCTTATTTAGTGGGGGTTGGAGGGTAGAAACAGACTCCTTGAAGTCAGCAATAACTCAAAGAAATATTCCTGAGAAAGACTTTAAGCAATTCCCTAAGCAGCCTGACCCAGGATAATAGCCCTGGAGGCTTTTGCATAGCCACCAGTTTCACTACTAGTGGAGACAGCTACACTTCCAGATGTTGATGTTGGAAAATATCTGTTCCCAAGACTCAACATCTGCTTCCTGAAATCAGCTAAGTCTTCTGTGAATTGATAAGAATATTCAGCAAAAGAAAGCAAAGAAGAATATTACTTTTTATAGAATAAAGCCCACAACACTGGCGTTTATCCACCTTCGTTTCAATGACAAAATTCAATTCAATTTAAAAAATGAAAAACTTTAAAAGCATATGAGCTTATAGGTATTAAAACATGAGTGTACAAATTAGACCAAGAAAGTCTCAAAGATATAGTTGCATACTTTGCATGTGCTTTTTACAACTCTTTTTTACAGCCTGCATTTGAAAACCCTGAATTACTGAATATATGGCACATTTTGCTAAAGGAATGCACTTTGCCATTTTAAAGTTAGGCATTTTAATAGCTCATTGAAGTAAAGAGGTAGGAATAATGAGTATCTGCATTTTCCAGTCAGAAAATTTATTGGATAGATATTACCTGTTCCCAGCCACTGGTTGATTTTATGAACCAGGTACTGACTGTTTTTCTAAATAACTGGCAGCTGTATTTATTTTGCCAGTTTCTACGTACAAAAAAATGGCCTATCAAAACTTTTTCCAAAGATTCTGCCGCTGGAGACATTATAGTATCAAGTCTAATATCTTTCTCACTGAAAGGTGTTTTACATTTAACATACTCATCAGAGAGGAAAAAAATTATGCTTCACATTATTTTTAGCCCAGCCAGTGAAATCTCAAAAATTTGTGAAGTCTAATTCTCACAGTATACAAAGTCAAAAGTGATAAAAGGCAACATTCATCCCCATTAACAGCTTCAGTGACTTCAATTGAATTACAGCAAGAATAAATTTGGCCCGATCTCCACAGCACGACAGACTGTTCACATGTGCTGCAGAACTCCTTCTGGGTTTTTGCCACAGTTCTATTTTTTTTTTTTGGTGTAGAAAAAAACTGAAAATGGGGAACTAAGAAAAGAAGGATCTGCTCACATGATCAGGTGTCTTTTTTACATATTAATTAGAATTTTATTTGGAGACAAAAAAAAATAGTTAATATTTTTAATTGCTTACAGAATACCGGATTCTAGCAGTTTGAGTGTTGGAATTCATGGCACCTCTGAACATGTTTGTAGAAGCTCAATCCACAAGAAGGAACAACAGCCACAGTCTTCTTAATACAGATGTTACACTAACCTGCTCATAATATTCCAGGGCCACTTCTGAAAAATTCTTGACATTCCTTCTATAAAACAGAAAGAGGATTCTTGCCTTTTAATCTCATGCAGTTTGTCTGACCCATGTATGAAACTTTTTCTTAGTCATTAGATAATCTAGAACTGATATTGATTTATGGGTTAAACTTCTTTATTTGTCCCATTTCAATCTTTTTATGCTAACAAAAATGCCAGGCTGTTGATCACCGATCATAAAAAATTGACCATGACTCCAAGTGTTTGGCTTTTCAAGGCTTTGTCAGTTCTCAGTGTTGATCTAATACTGAGTCATGCCAGGATCTAGTAAAGCGGGAAAAAAAAAAATTGTAAAAATTGCACACTTCTAAACCTGCACTATACTTTCTTTAGATATTAATATATTATTATTATTATACTGTTCTTGTGTAGGAGCTATTCCTGCGTAAGCCCAGTTTCAAAGATTACCAAAATCAATTGTGTTTCTATTGATTTTCATGTGCTTTAGAGACAGCCCTTAAGTAGCCAAACCTTTATCATACAGTTTTTAGTAGAGGCTGGTTTCATATGCTAAATCCTACAAGGTTTATTGAAGCAAAAGAGTCTTTTTTGCAAACATGTATTAGCTACAGTCAAGAATCAACTCTTTCCTCCTCTAACTACATATAAAAACCCTACTCCATTTAAAGCCACAGGGAAAGTAATTAAATGAAACCCACACTGCAGCTTCTCTACAAAGATACAAACTCCACTTTGTGAATTAGTGTCCTTGCAAATGTGTAATTTGACCATGCATCAGTTCATACTTAGCTGATGGTTATATGTGTGTCTCACTTTGTCTTTTGTTCACCATATATAATAACAGCTGCATGATGGGATGTTTGTTTTAAAATGTGAATATACAGTGGGATATCACTGAGTCCCCATTTATGTAAATATATTTATAAACTTTAATATTTTAATTGTATGGTGCTATATTACAACATTTTAATGGTTTTGGCTCTTGGCTAATAACATGTATTCTCAAAGCATCTTCTGGTAAAATGTATCTCCCAAAACTCCAAAAATTAAAAGGTCTAGTGCCAATATAATAGAAAATAACTGCATTCCATTGCCAAGCTTGTTTTAGATCTCTTCTTCCTTTTGACAGATCATTGTTGGACACAGTATCAACAAAATGATCTGATCGTGCATGAAAATCATGTTGCATTTAATCTTTAGACAATGTTGCCCTCATTGCTCTGTCAATTCAAAGGCTCATCACTGTTATCACTGAAGAAAACACACAGTGGCATTTCCATTAAGGACTGCAAATGCTGGGTCTGACAGTGCATTGTTACACACGGTTTGCAATATACTTGCCTTGTCTGTGTTCCTCTGCTTTAGCACTGTAAGATGGCAGTATTTTTGCTATCTTCTGTTAAAATACATTTTACAATATCTGTGTTGCTCAGAACAATTGATGAAAACAGTACTAGGAACTATTTAAACAATTTTAAGGTTTTGGCAAATAAAGTTTTCCATTTCTGCTCATGCTAAAGTGAGATTGTCATTCAAAGTCTCTGACATTGGACTAGATGAAGTGGCTCGTTTTCCTTTCCGGATTCATCACCAAAGCAACGCAGACAATGGACTTCACTAAACCTGGCCACAGCTTCCACTTCAGATGTGTGACCAATTAGTACTTTTGAGGAGAGGAACTTCCATTTAACATTACTTTCATTATATAACAAAACAGATTTACAAAACTAAGCATTATCTGGTTTTAGGCACGTAGACAAATATGTACATTTTTAATTTTGTTTCATTTTTCTCTAGGAATATACCTATGAGTCACCTTTGGCTCTTGGCTGATGTGATGTATATTTGTTTCACTCAGTTTGTCTCATGATACTTTAGAATACCTGCCTAGCTGAATATTTTTTTGTACCTTTGCAAGTCTAGGGCAATATCTAAACTAGTCTTTCAAACTCTGCACTGAAAAACAGGAACTTCTGAGAACATAAACTTCTGAGAACATCCTGCAACATAAACGTCCCTGTTCCAGCCTTCCCCCACTACTCTGGAGACATTCAAAACCCGCCTGGACACATTCCTGTGTAGCCTCATCTAGGTGTTCCTGCTCTGGCAGGGGGCTTGGACTAGATGATCTTCCGAGGTCCCTTCCAATCCCTAGCATTCTATGATTCTATGATTACCAAGGCCTTTTCTGTCTCCTTTCCCTGTAAGGGAAAGCAGGAGATCTCCTTCATGGTCCAGTAATGCTTCCTGAGAAAATTATTTCTTCACAAACCCATTTACAAACTCGCCTTCTGCCCTTTATCTTCTGCTGTCTTTTCTGTCCTGATGTTCTCAAAAGCAGCTCTTCAGAGAACTTTCTCATAATTTGGAGGATTTTTCATTAGTTGTATATACAGGTTCCAGCAATTCCTACGATGAAATAACCATACATGGACGTATTATACATAAATACATACATAAACTCAACTCTAAATATTTAAAACTTATAACTTTATTTACCAATTTATTTTATTCTTTTATAGTGGAATTAGGACCTTTAATCATCAAAAACTGTGGTTATGAATGGAGTTTCAGTGTTATGGCAAAGACTTCCCTCCTTTTCCGCACCAAGAGTAGTAGGACACTTACTCAGTTTCTCCACTTCGAAAAGACACCATTACCTAATGAGAAGGCACCAACAAGAATTCCACATTCCTACTGTTAACTGAAATCTGCCAAGACTGGCTTGCTTCTTCACTCTATATTCTCTGCCAGAATTTTCCTGATTCTTTTTCCAATTCTTCATGAATCTATGATGAGAATAAATGCAGAAAAGGCAACATAAGGAAGGCACTTCAGCCTTGCTAAGATTTGGCTTAATTATCATGAGTTTTCCTTTTTTTTTTGTTCACCCTCCTGCTCCTTCTCCCCAAAAGTACAAGTTTTGCCCTTTGAATATCTCTCTGTCTTTGAAAACATTTCAGATGGGTTTTAAATTCTTCATAACAGTCGTAAGAATCAGAAAATTTCTTTATTTTTTTTGAACTGAAAATTTGCTTCTTCAGGCCATGCATCAAGCTTACATTATACTTTTCACACTGGAGCTCAGTTGCAGTAATTGTAGATACTGTGGTTTTAGCAGAACTCTGATGTTTTACCACACTAATATTTAACATCTGCATATTAGTGGGCTGAAAATACAGAGCCTATCTATAGACTGGGATCAACACAAGGGTTGCTGTGAAAGACATACCAAGTCTTTAGATGCAAACAATTTCATATAACCCTAACTCTAATGTTACCTACACAGAAAGGTACAATAAAAAAAATAAGTCAGAGACACTTTTTAAAAGTTAACACGTTGTCAGTATTCAAGCTCGGTTAATTTTTCATTTTGGATAAAGTATTTTTAATCATTAGAAATATAAGAAAAATTCATGGGAGTAGTGCAGCAGCGGAGTCCCCAGTGACATCTAAATGGCAGGGAGATAAAGTATTACTTCTCCTGAATGTTGTCAGTTCACTTGGAAGAGAAGGGCCACATACACAACATATGTAAATAAGTATAATTCAAATGAAGTCAATGGTGCTACCACTATTTATACCAGCTACAGCTGTAGCTCACAATACATTCCCCAATTTGTTTGTCATTTAAGGATAAAACCTCCTAATGTGCATTTATAACACGAGGTAAAAATCAATAGATGCTGTGACAATAACTACACACAAACACTGATGATGCAATATATTTATTTTTTTCTGCCTGGAAGCACTTAAGAGAAAAAGGAAAGCACTTAAGAATATTAATCATTCGTGGACCATTTCATTACTCTGCGAATGTTATGGTGAAGTGACGTGTGAGTAGCTTTAAACTATTGCATATTATACAATGATTTACCATAACTGTGCTCATATTCTATTTCATTACTCTCTGCTTTCATAAGCATACATTTTTAAAAGGTTTACAATATTTGATTTGTATTTAAAAGAAAAATCAAAACAAAGCATATGTCTCATTGTATTTGCATGTCAACAGTACTAACACAGCAGAAAGATTTGTGCCCAGTTTTTGCTGGATTGTCACAGACTACTTTAACTTACAATATCATGTGCATTTAGCTGCCAGAACCAGTCCTTTTTATCTAGGTGCCATTGCCACAGAAGCATAACAGCAGGAGCTTCAGCTATGTCTCAGGCTAACATATTTCAATAAATAGTAATAATCCAGTAACACTCTACCAGACTCCCGTTTCAGGCCAACATAGTACAATGAATAGTAATACTCCAGTAGCACAGGTGTAACTCTTGTCTGAAGTTTAGGCTGCATCTCCATGAGGAATATTTTACCCTCTAAAATGTAATGCCACTGATATTCTGGTTTCAGGTATGCTATTGACAGCAATGGTGAGAACACCTAATCATTCAAATACGAAAGCACATTTTGAACACAGCTATTACTACTAAAACTAATTTTTTATTCTGGAGGAGGCAAAGCAGAAAACTAGGTATCCACATCAAGCAATATTTGCATAAAGAATCTGATAGTTTCGTCAGCACCTTCACAGTCATTCTATACCTGCCTTGTGGTTATTTGTCTGTCATGCCTGAGCAGTTTGGTCAGCGCCACTGCTTTGACTTGGCTGCTAGGCCTCAATAAATCCCACACAAATTTAACTCAGAGAAGATTTCTAAGTAGCATATGAAAGGTAAAGCTGTTACATGGCATTCTTTTGTAACTGAAGTGATATCTTACCTGGGCTTGCTATGCTAGACAACAAAGACAGTATTTTCCCTAGAGAAAAGGTTAACTTGAGACAATTTTGACTGCCATGGTTTAGCTCCTGTTGGCAACTGAGTACCATGTGGCTGTTTGTTCACTCTTCACCCTCTCTGTGTGATGAGGAGGAGAATAGGAAAAAAAAAAGTTAAAACTAGTGGTTTTAACAGGACAGCAAAAGGAAGAGATAAACAACAACAATACAAGAATATACAAAGTGAGGGATACACAATGCAATCACTCGGCACCCAGAAACTGGTGCTCAGCCCACTACCAAGCAGTGATTCCCTCCACCAGCCAGCTCCTCCAGTTTATACGCTAAACATGACATCATATGGTATTAAGTATCCCTTTGACTAGTTTGGAACATCTGTCCTGACTGTGTCCCCTCCCAGCTTCCTGTGAAAATTAATTCTACTCCGTTTGAACCTAGGACAGTGAACCATGCACTTCTTCACATTTCTACAAATCCAGTTCATCAGGTATCTTGATCTTCCATGCTGCCCTCCAACTTACCCCTGTCAAATGCCAATTCTGTGTCCACACTGTTAAATAGTCATGCATTGATGAGGAAATAACTCTACATACTGACCAGTATTCAAAAGAAAACTGGAAATATTTCCTCTTTTCACTCTGTGCTGTTGGATTTCAATTCAGTAATTAAGGAATAGTAGTTGGAAAGATGTATAGGAGTAGATCATGCAGAGGTTTTACCAGGAAACCAAAGAGTTTGCACACTCTAACACCATTACTGCATATTCTTGTTTGTTTGTTTGTTTACACACTTGGAGTCAATATCAATAGAGCTTGTTGATTCAAACCTCGCCCAGTGTGTCAGGCATGATATCAAATGCAAGGAGTCAGTACTGGGTTTTTTTTGTTTGTTTGTTTTTTTAAGTTGAAAAGAATATTGTGCATATGGGAATGCAAGAATCATGCAGCTGAGAAATGATCCATTCAAGAGGAGTGGGCAAGAAGAACAGTACTGTAGCACAATGTTGAAGTGGGAAGTGGTGGTTTGTGTTCCTTCTTTTGTTCAGCCCTTCAGTTTCTGCACCTGGAAATCCTTAAAGGTGAGTGATGAAGTACTGCTACTGAGTTTTTGGTGTCAAAGCTGAGTGAAAAAGCAGAATTTCTGAATTGTTTCCCCACCTAAACAGATGCTTAGAAGGTAGATGATCTGGAATACAGTGGTGGTATTTAATTTTTAAGAACTCAAGTCTCTTGTTGTGTTCTACCTTTGATATTTAAAATAAATGTGCCACACCTATATGTGGCATTCCACCACTGCTCCTAACAGACGGATAAAAATCAGTGGCAGAAATGTAATGATCTGAAATTAAAAAGCCTGCTGTAGAAAGAGTAGGATTTTGCACAACGTTGTATATTTAAATATAAAATAATTGGCATTTCTGTTCAATTACACAGCTTTTCTGTCTACAAAAGCGTTGCATCCACAGGATCCAAGCAAAACAGTTATTTTCTCTATCTGAAGGTCAAGTTAAACACCCTGACTGCCGTTACTTTGATTTTAAACATCTCCTCCCCCCTAAAAACCTCTCAAGCAAACAACAATTATTGTACATTTGCGAAGTTTTTGTTGCTCAAAACCTTAGTTGCATTTCATTATGGTGAACGTGAGCAGCTCCTTGAACAAGTGCTCTCTGAGATTCCATTAGATTATAATTTATTTCACAGACACTTTTAAACAAGTAGTGAGATAGTTTCAACATCTGTTATTTTACCCAATCCATTGAAGACTCCATTGAATGAACTGGGTGCATGACAACAGAAAGCCAAGGTGACAGGCTTAGATTAAACTAATACACCAACAATAGTATAATTAGTCAAGTACTAACAGCAAACCACACTTGTATTGAAACATAGAAATAGCTGAAAGTAAAAGGAAATCCCATAACAATACATTGGTTTGATAATAGCAAAGAACGATTTAATGAAAGAATAAACATTCAACATCCATTCACATTTCATGTGAAGTGCTCTTGGCTGTTAAGAGTCAAGAGCTCTTCACATGAAAGTAACATGTTTCTAACTCTTTCAGAGATGATCAGCTGAAGGAGCCTTATTAATAGCTATGCAGGGCTGTTGCATTGTCCTTCTGAGTCATCTATCCACTTGAATTATTCTCAATTGACATATAAGTCTGCATTTCCCTGCTGCTGCATTAACCAGCCTGAGCACAAAGGGTCAGATGCTCAGTTGGTGAAAAGCAGAAGCCAGTTTACACCAGCTAAAGAACTTACCCATAGAATTAAAATCTTTTATTTAGTTAACTCTAAGTATAGAGTTATTTAAATGCAATTCATTCTCCGGGTATAACTTTTAATGTTATCTACTGTTTCCTTTCAATGCTGAGAAGTTTCACACGAGTGTGGAATAAATGGTACAGAAGGACTGCATGAAGCAATAAACATGATACATTTTACCTGTAACAGAAGGCACCCCGTAGAGAATTTTGTCAGAAAGGCCTCAATGGCAAGATGACGAGAAAGAGCTTCCCAGAAACTGATCAAAAAGGGGCCCTTCGCAACCCTCTGCTATTTATATGCTCCAAGACAATGTCCCACAGGTTAATATGCCATCTTAACAGAACAGCAGAAGATGGAGCCACGATGTTATATGAATGTGACCGATATATTTATGCTCATTAATTCTGATTTCTGATGCTTTCTTATCACGATCCATTTTCAATTCTTTTTTTGCTTATGGTTAGATTTAAGTGTGATGTATCAAGGGCTAGATTTTCATTTATTAGACTACAACTTACAAGACTAACTTCAACCAAGAAACACCAGTTTACTCTCATTGTAAGGAAACAATAACAGTCATGCAGTATGGGTCAGCTTTATAAATAATCCAGATATGAAATGGCTATCACTTTTAGTGACAAAAACCTGTGGATTCTTTTTTTTTTTTGGCTTCTCTTTTTTTTGCCAGTGGCTTGTGATATTTGGCAGAGAGAAACTCCTCTGGCTGTAGAAGTGCTGCTTAATGTCCTCTATTAATAGTTTTAGCTGACATATAGAGTAGTAAAAACAAAACAAAAAAACCACCACTAACATTCACCATTTTTTTTTCCTTACTTGCATTAGTAAATGAAATTCTGACAGTCAACCAAAGTTACTGAAAATCCTAAATAAGTTTTTCCAGGTAGCAGAATGGTATTGCTGAGAACTCCTAGTAGATATTGCTGGGGATTCCTAAGAGCAGGTAGAAAAGCTGAATAAGAAGTAAAAGGAAGGTCTTCTCCTGATAATATCTGCACACCCAGAACTTGGCTTCAGCACCTTAGGCCCACAGGCAAAATGCAGGACACAAACCTCTACAGCTCCTGGGTGTAAGAAGAAGAGAGAAGAGGAAGCTACTCTGCAGTTGTAAACTGCAGGATCAACAGCTGTCCAAGCTTTCATTTCTTGCCTGAATATTTCCTAAAGCGGGGGTATCAAACTCATTTTCACCAGGGGGCCACATTAGCCTTACGTTTGCTTTCAAAGGGCCGAATGTAATTTTAGGACTGTATAAATGTAACTACATTTATGCATGTAGGCAACCACGAGGCTGATGTGGACCCCAGTGAAAATGAGTTTGACACCCCTGTCCTAAAATGTTTGAGTTTTCACTGAAAACAAACCAAATACAGACTTCTGAGACAAAATTTGGTTTTCAAGTTTCTGCTTTTCATCCTCTGCATTTTATTGTGTTTGTATCTTAAGAGCAAATCGGATACATTTAGGAAAAACAGACAAAAATCCCTTTCATAAAGTTAGTTGAATGCCTTAATGGCACTAATTACAGTATTTAAAACTCTGATCACATACCACTTCTTCCACTAGGTCCTAACCTTATTCATGTCATAAAAGGGCCAAGTCAGTAAATCTAGCATTTCTCTACATACAAACACTTCATTTTCTTACCTAATATTACCTCTGTATGTAATACTTGAATGAGATGCATTATTTTAAATGTCTACAAATTCTGATGCCTACGACAGATTCCTTTTCATTCTTTTTCCAAGGTTTTATGGGTCCTGCCTACACCACAGATCTATGGGAAAACTTTCCTATCACTACAAAGATTGCTGCGATGTTATTAATTGCATCTTTGCTATAGCCTAGGTTCTGATAGTTTTTGATACTAACCATGGTATAGCTCAAAGCAAGGTTGCCATTATAGCCTGTAAAGACTGGATTTGTAACTTCAGCAGTGTTTTTACTCTTGCTGTTGGTGGTGGTGGAACAGCAGTGAGAATGTTTTTGACAGAAAGCTGTGTTAGGCATACACCTAACAAGAGCTGGTTCAATGCCTTTATCAAGTCTTAACCCTTGCCATGTGACAATTGTTTCTAAAACAAGGCTGTCCATGGATACATCACAGTGTTTGCTAGAAATATCAGGTGCCCAGACCAGGTTTAGTCTGCTGTTCTGGTTTTGACCACGAAGACTTCCAAGCGCTGCAGGAAAGGCATAAGAAACATGATAAAAGAATTTGCCAGGATGGAAAATTCTCCCTAATTCCAGTAAGAGTGGTGTATGCTCTAAGATATGCAAATCTAGTTATTTCTCAAAAAGGTTTTCAATTTTCTCATTTTCTACCCTTCTAAACCCTCTTTTTCAGTCATTTCAAATCGCATCATTTCAAAAGAACCATTTCTAGGTAGCAAATGAATCTAAATAAATTTTTAACCAACATAAATCTCAGATACATTGGGAAGCAACCGGCACTTTTACTACAACATCAGATCTTTGGAAGAAGACGACAGAAGACATTCAGTCTTATCTGATTTTTACATATATGCTGTTATTAAATTTGGAGTGTTTATATTTAAGTATTTACTTCATTTTTTTTTTAATTCTTAAATTATTCTTGAAAATCCAGAAACATATTCATGAATTGACTAAAAAATCTACAAAAAGAGAAGGACTGAATATTCCAACAGTTCCATATTGCTAACATAAAGCAATAATCAACAATGACAGAGAGGAAATAAAATGAAACAAACTTAAGATAAGCTATAGAAGTTATTTTGCCAAAATTGTGTCAATTTTAGCTCAAAATGAGAAATGCTATTTTTCTGCAAGGCTTTTCTGGCTGTAACTGAAATGTATGTATTTTACAGGTTTACTTTACTTTCAGGGTGAAATTGCTTTTACAATTGCAAGTGCATGAAGATGAAAATGTGGGCCAAATCACATGTGAATTCTTGAGATTAGCGCATCATTTCATGGACCATTGAACTTGTCTTTCATATATTAAATATATATATATTTATAGCAAAGACACAGAGCACCTCCATGTTATATTCTAAATATTCAAAGTGTTTCTTTCCAGCTTCTATTAAATACAATCACAGAGTCACAAAGCTGAAAATATAAAATGGATCTGAGCTTTCATTACTGCTTTCTACCAGAGATTCCTAGTGCCAGACATTCTGCAGTACCGCACTTGCATCCATGGAAATTTTTCCACTCGAGGAAGTATATGTCTTCTACAAACACCTCCTGGGAATGTTCTTATTTCACAGATAAGAATTTGGTACCAAACTCCCCTGTATTTTGTTGATCAGACTTACTGAAAAAAATTAAGTAAATCATAGAAAAGTCTTCAGGCCCTGATCTGATAATCTATTGTGCATGATTGAATTCGGTAGCAGGAAAAGGAGGAAAAGAAAGGTCCTTTTTCCCTAATCTTAACAAACGTAGCAAAATACTGTTGAAGAGAAAATAATCTGTAGTTTTTGCATGTCTGTAGTGGCCCCAGAAAAGACTAATCGATACTAGTAGATTTGTGTTAGTATAACAACAGGAGGTGTTTTGTTTTGTTTTGTTTTTTCCTTAGGAAAAAAAAGAACATAATTTTTCTCTTAAATATATATTTTGCCATACACTGGAGGACTAATTTTGAAGGCCAGGGAAAAGAGGTGCAGAACATCTGCATGGGAACCTGGTCTCTCTTTTATTTTTTTCCCCTTTTTCCCTAATTTGCATTATGTGCAGTGGAAGTACAGTACAGTGCAAGATTTCCCTCTGGGAAAATGAGCAAAGAGTCTGTAAGTTTGTATATCCAAAGGCTATTTTAAGAAGGTTGTAGTGAATGGGTGCATTCTAAGACCATCTGAGAATAACCCCAACATGAATTAAACATGAGAACTAGTTGTTTAAAGTTTTGCTGGTATTGCAGCAGAATGTGAATGATTGCTGAGTAAAGTATAAAAGGACAGCATATTATTAAACACAAGCGGGCTGGCTGAACCCCAGAAAATAATACTAAACCTTATGAACAACAACAATACAGGCAGATGGTAGTGGCCGCAAAGCACTTTCTAAGCAGTGGTACAACTTTTCTAACACTGCTATGTACATTTAATGCAACTCGGAACTTAAAATGATGTTTCCCTGTCTTTATCATTTGACCCCCTTTCTTTTACTGTTGTATAGGTAGAAGTAGCTGGTCGTAATTTTTCCTATCTGTAATAGAAAAACAAAAATTAGATTTAAAACAAGGCTACAAGCTACAACATTAGAAAGCAAATTATGTCTCAAATCTGGAAAGAATATAAGTTAGTTACGCAGGTAATAGTATGATTACCACACTGCTTCAAAATGGTCTTGCATTTCTCGGCAATTAGATCTTCCAAATTATTAAGAAACTCTCTGTACATTATTGTTATATCTAAAAATAGCGAGACATTCAGAGATGGGGATGTAGCAGAGGTACCCTTATGCATGCTTGAATAGTTTTCAGTGATATTAGGAGTTTCAGCAGCTTACCACAAAAAGAACTCTGTCCCTACACAGGCATATAAAAGGAATAAAAACATGTTTGCTTAGGCTGCTTTTAAAACAAAATAAGTTTAGATATATTAAAAAAATGTGGAAGCTGAAAAATATTTGCATGTCAGTTCCACACCTGTGAAAAAAAATATATTATACATGTACTATCTTTCTCAAATGTATTACAAACTTATCATAAATACTCAACTACTCAACACACTCTAACCAGTGTATTACTTGTTCTTAATTTATTGATGCATCTAGAGAGAGCTAATTCTCATTTTTATTAAAGAATTGTAACATTAAAATTTATATACGTAAATCCTTCCCCAAACTGGATCAAATCTTGTTGACTCTTAGGAGGTCTTCCGCTTCATAAGAACACCATGAAAAGTATCCTACTCTTCTCCAGACCAGAAGTGTGACGCCGAATATGAAATATCCCATTGGTACCAAGCAACAAGGGTCGAAATGGGGAGCATGTGGAGACCTGGCTCTGGCTGCTCCCCATGCTGTGGCAGGAGAGCGGGAACTAGCCAGAATACATGACACAAAGTGCAGTAAGGAGAACAAAGTCACTTTAATTTCTTCACATTAATGTGGATCTTGTGTTACAGCTGGACCAGCAAACAAGGAGTAGAGGTTAAGCCCAGTTCTTCCTTTTGCCTGCAAATATCAGTGGCAGAGAAGAATAAGCCCAAAGAAAACCGGTAAAAAGAAGCATGCTCTACTCAGAAAACAAACAATCAAACACAAACCTCAGGAAATCACTCTCTACATGATGAGGCTCTGCTCTTCTTTAATGCTTTTTCTTCCAGGGCAACACAACTACGTGCCTTGCTATAACCTCACAGGAAACCTAAACAGAATACGGTTAACTGTTGCCATGTCAAAATAATGACAGCACTGAATTTAACACTCATTCTTATAGACCATCTGATATTTATAAATAAGGCTTAGATGAATTCAAGTTCTCTATATTTAACAATCAAAAAGACTTTGTTATGTGTAATGTGCCATATAGTATGAATCACAGATTAAATTACAGATGCACATGGCATACAGTTTAGACTAGTCACCACAACAATAAGTGTATGCTCACTTTTTATGATGAATCAAAATGAACCAACTATTCCCTAAATTTCAACTTCTAGCATGTAGTAAGATTGTAATTAAACTAAACTAATTAACATTTTATCCTTATAGTAAGAATACATTTAGTCTTGTTTTGTGGGATTTTATATACAGAATATCTGCAAGATGCCTTTTAAAACTTAATATTTGTTCAAGAATCTTTTCAGTAATAAATCTCAAATTGTTTTATAAGACATTATTTACCACTTAAAGAAAAAAAATCTTTAGAGGAACAAAGAAAATTATAGTCTCAGATAGCTCCAGCCTCCAGGTCCAAGACTGATAATTGTTTGCAAACCATATATTTGATATCTAAATCATGTTCAGTGGCTTTCATTCATGATTGTAGATAATATATTTATCTTTTGCAACACTCATCAAACACTAAATACCTAACTAGGTTGCAAGAAAAATCTTTAATTCCATCATTTTGTTCTGGTAATTGCTTTTGCTTCCTTATGTTTAACTAGAGTAAATGAACTATAATTTAAAATTTCTCTTGACACTTGCTATCTGACATTGTATAAAACACGAACAAGGTTGTGAATGCTGAAAAAGGTAACCGTAACAAGAAGAGATTAAACTACGAAAGTATCTTTTGAAAGGTTGATGGCAATTCAGAAAATGGTTAGAATTTTATCTGTAAATCAGTTTCCCAGTACTGATGTGCCATATATTGTATCTGGATATTTGAGTAGTAACAAAAAAGTTATTTTCAAATACAGTGAAAACTTTGGCATGACTAGAAAAAAATGTATTTCCTCCATCTCTTGCTGTTAACAGAGTCCCACACTGGGAAGATGCAAAGATTCTTCTTCAAAATAAGCAGTGACTCTTATCTCTATAGGAGACTGTTTCTTTTTAAAGTGCCCATTGCTGACATAACATATACCCTAAGAAGTTAAGCATTCTCTTCTGACTGACATTTTTTAGCCTTTAATTTTATGAGATTTATGTACTGGTCTCCTGAAATGCATGGTGTTCAGGGTCTGAGATGGGGAAGTCATTGTTTGCGCACTCAAAAGCAGCTGTACACATATGTTTTGAACACTATCACCTGCATATACAGCTGCTAGAATTTACACTTGTGGACCTCATCAGGTCAGGTGTTCTCACATTCAAAGAGAACCTCTGCAAGGGTTGTTCCGAAACAAGAAAATGGAGGTTTACCTGTGAGAGTTTTGAATGCTGGCAACAGTCAGAACACTGTGTAGGATACGAAAGAATAATCTTCACGGGATCTCAATAATAGCAAAAAAAAAAAAAAAAATCTATTTTTATCAATATTACTTTTGTTCTAAACAATCTATGCTTTTAAACAGGTCTCTTTTTTCTTTTTTTCTGTTGTTTTGTTTTGTTGTGTTTTGTTGGCAGGGAGGTGGGGGCATCAAGGGGAAGGGAAGGGTTCATTAGCACTTTTAAAACAAATGAAAGAATAAATAATAAAAATAAATACTACCTACTCTTTCCACCTACTGTAAACAATTTTTCAGCAAGTTTAAATGTATTCTGCTTCCAGCTGGGATGGATATTTACTGCTTGATTTTAAAACACAATGCCTAGGGATTATATTAGCTCCTAAGATACAAATGTGTAGCTCCCACCCTCTACAGTAGAGCTGGCATACAGAGGGCAGAATACACCCTAGAGGATCACAGCAATCATTCTGTCTTTACTACATGATTGCAACAAGGAATAAAATACCCAGACTCAGTCTTAGCTGCACAGGTGAAAAAGATAACATCTGGATATTTACAAAGCCTCAAAGGAAGTGACCTAATTTGACCAATAGTAGTGTAATTATGCTGCATTACATACTTAGAAAGGACAGCAGACATTTTCTGAAACTAAGTTATGGACTACTACTACTGATTATTATTGTCCTTCAGGCAATAGGGTTCTTACATTGTAATTTTTATAGGTAAATATTCATTATTTATGTTTGAAACTGCTTAGTCCATACTGAAAAGACGTTTCTAAATAAACAATTGGTATTTACATTATGTTTTTACTGAGGCCTTCAAAGTCAATATCTCTTTTTGTGTCGCATGCACAGAACAACTGTGGGGCATGATGTTAAATAATGTATGTTTTTCATAAACTTAAGCATTCGTATGATAATTAACGTTCTGTGCATGCTGGACAAGAGGTAGAGAAGAATCTTACCAGTGTGCGAAGCATAAGTGCTTATAAGAATGACAACAAAGGACATGGAAAAAACAGAGGTACTCAGTACTGGGACCAATACCACTTAAAATCTTCATTAATGACCTGGATGATGGAGCACACGTCCTCGAGCAAGTTCACAGATGAGAAGTAGCGGATGTGTCAGAGTGATTTCCTGCCAATCAGAACTCCGAGAGACTACAGAAATGCATTGATGGAAACCTTGTGAAGCTCAACAGTGGGAAGTGAAAAGTTCTGCTCCTGGGCAACAATAATCCCATGCACTGGTATAAGCAGGGGAAGAACTGACTAGAAAGCAATTTTGCAGAAAATGCCCTGGGGGCCCTGGTGAAAAACAAGTGGACCATGAGCCTGCAATGAATTCTCGTGACAAAGGCCAGAGGCATCTGGGCTGCATTAAGAAGGCTTTTGTCAGCAAACTGACAGAGATTATCCTTGCCCTTTACTTGGCATAGATAAGAAATCTGGAACCCAGTGTCCACTTCTAGGCTACCTGATACGTATGAGACATGGACATACTGGAGCAAGTCCAGTGAAGGGCCACAAAGATATTAAGGAGTAGGAGCATCTAATACACATTGAGAGAGCTGGGACTGTTTAAGCTGGAGAAGAGAAAGCCAGGGCATGGAGGAGCAGCCAGATCTTGTCAATGTGTATAAATGCTTAATGAGGCGGAAAAAAGAAGATGGAGCCATACTCCTCTCAGCAGTATCCCATGGAACAACAAGAGTCAATGGACACAAACTGAAATACAGGATATTCTATTTAAACACTTTTACTGTGAAGATAGTCACACACTAGGGAAGATTACCTGGAGAAGTCATGCAGTCTTATTCCTTGCAGACATTCTAAGCTTAATTTGATGAAGCCCTGAGCAACCTGCTGTAATTGATCCAGCTATTAACAGGGAGGTTGGACTAGATGACTTCTAAAACCCAGCCATTCTGTCACCCTGGTCTGAAGCACCTACCACTTCTTTGAAGTGAGCTGGCATCCTTTACAGTGGCAAGTTTTGCTGTGCAGTGGGGTCACAGCTGGGAAGGCCATCATGTCTTTCACTAATCCTTTGCAACTTGCTGTTAGTTGGGGTCAGTATTGCATGTCACCGTAGCTTCAGATGTTTACTGGCATCTTTCTAAATGAAAGAAACCCTCAGAACTGAAACAGCCATCTTAAGCTATCTTTTTTCTTAATTTAAATTCTCCCAGATTTTATAAATGGAGCAAATCTACCTTAACATTCTTATACTTTTTATAAATTTCCAGCAGATGGTGAGAGTGGGTGTGTGTTTGATAAAAACCACATAATCTATTTGAGAACAGCACTAAAAGAATAGTGTTGCAAACACCTAAAAAGCCTTAGGTTAAGTAATCTTACTCTTAAAATGATCATATGGGTGTTTTATTGGTTGAGGAGTTGAATGTTTAAGCTAGAGAAGTGACATTATTATCATTAAAATTATTTTATTTTAATGTAACAAGCAGTACCATTTTGAATGGGATTTTAATATTTCATGAAGCCCTGTGTTACTGAGGGAGATATTCTCGTTATCATCTAAACATTAATAATTTGAAGAGAAGATTTTCCATTGTCTGATTACCAATAACTTGGGAAAACTGCCTGTTTGGCATTCAAGATGTAGCTGTAGTATCAACCTAGAACTGGGAGTGATTTGACCCTCCTTCTATTAGTTATCCAGTTGAAATAGGGAAAATATATATATATGTATATTTGAACAAAGGCTAGAAAATGTCTTTTTCTTCCTGATATTACTTTAATTATCAGGTTGGTAATTAATTTGATTTTATTTTCATTTTGATTTGTGTAGTTGTGAGGATCTTCCCTTCTTTACTTCAATCACCAAGTAATATAAATTGGTAAGGTAAGTTGGAAGTGACTTCCCCAGACATAAGAGTTCAGAACTTGAGGTGCTTAGACATAACTGAAGTCAACCATGTGCTGCATGTCATGTGCTCCATGAAACTGTTCTCTGTCATCTTCATATCTGAGCTTTGTCTTCCACCACAAGCACATTGAACAGATTATTCAAAGGGTCCACAAATCCTATACACTCCCAGTATTTCCAAGCTTTTGATTTGTAAAAATAGTATGAATCCTGTATCTTCATTCACTTCCTTGCATTCATGTGTCAGAAATCAGGTTGCGTGGAAGTGCTGGAGGAAAGGAGTGCTGGAGGGGTAAGGTCAACCCCAGAAAGTACAAGAGATGGCAAGAGTAATCTATGAAACATTATACATTATATTTTGGAGTACCCAGCAGAAAATAAGACATTTTATTAGGTTGTGCAATATTTTTCCATTCTAGTTCTGTCAAACTCATAACATAAAATCTACGGTTAAGATTCATATAAAGTTTATTTCAACATGCATTTCTTATACCTCATAAACAATTCATTCAGGAAAGAATGTCAAGGGAGCAAACCTTAAGTGATATTTATCTATTAGTTGCTGGTGGCTTAGTGTTTTGAGCTCTGTGTGTGACAAGGGAAATAATACAGGTGTCATCCTCCATGAATTACTTGCGAGAAAAAACAGAGAACACTGCGGGGGGACAGAAGGAGAGAGGATTTTTTTTTTACATTAATTGAAGGGATCAGGTCCTCAGCTAGCCCATTAGGTCAATAAAGCTACTCTCATAAACAACAGCTGAAAATGTAGGCTCTCACCTTTGTGGTGTATCTTCCTATTCTGTAGTGAGACATGTACTAAGAAAAAGCTTGGAAAAGGTTGGCTGAGTGAGTCAACTCAGGAAACTGGAAAGAGACATGAGAAAAAAAAAAAAAATAAGAATAGCAAGCACACTGAGAAGGGCTTACATCGAACAAACTGAGCAGATGATAAGACATCGAAGAGTGGGCCTTGGCTAGAGCCAAGGAAAAGATTAAGGATGAGGAGCTGTTGTATGCCTAAAATACAAGCTAAAGTGAGTGGAAGGCTTTGTAAAGTGAATTTATATGATCAGAGTGAAGAATTTTTTTATAGACTAAAATCACTTTCTGATTTCAGCTGCTGGTTTGTTTTTTTTTTTCTCTTCAAGTGTTTTGCTGTGGTATGCTTATTTACTGACTGTTACAGATTTAAGGTTGTGTTTTTTTCTACTGTGTCCCTTCATCCATCAGTCAAGCAGTAGCAGTTGTGAGACAGAACCTGGGAGAGGGAAGGAAAAAAAGCAGCTTCCTCTTAGACAGCAGAAGGGGCAGCAAGAGGGGCACAGAACAGATGAGAAAACAGCCAACTCATTTACAGATTTTCTCATTTGAGGTTCTTGATACAAAAACATTCCTGGTTCTGATGTGCAGACTGAGGCTTGTCTATATATTTATAAAATTAAGTGAAGTGCAAATCACACTAGAAGATTTATGCTAACGGTGTTTCTAAAACACACCAAAATGAGTAGAATGTATCACCAACTGCTTCTTGCAACTATATTTGTTCCACAGAAACATTTTTAATAGTTAAGCAATAAAAATAAAACAGTAGTCCAGTAGCTGAACATAAGTCTTCTGGATCCAGCGCTGTGCCTTGCCACAGACTCCCTTCATGACCTTAGTTAGCCGCCTTCTTCCCAGTTCTCACAGAGATAACAGAAATATCTAATTCAAAAACAGTGTTGCTGAAAACTCCTGCTTAGCTCTTTTTAACCCTCAAGGTGCCTGCAGCACTTGAGCATGTTACTTCCTATTGTAGCTTTAAAGGTTCTCTGGGCGCCTATATTTGTGATTTTATGGTGTTTCCAAATGATTAGGACTGGGTAGCTTGTCACCAACCTTGTATGTAAGCCTGGCTAGAATACAGAAACTAGGGGGTCATCCACCTAAGACGACTGGAAGGCTCCATCTGGTTCTGAAAGTGCATCTGGTACACAGACAGAAGAGCAACCCTCACCAAATGCAGCTGCAGCTGCTACTTTAAAGTATGGAGAGAGGACGTGCCCCCTTTATACAACAGTCCAGTGGCGAGGGGCTCTTGTCAAGATGTGTGAAACACAGATTTAGTTTCTTTCTCTTCCTGAGGGAATTCAGCCTCTTGTTTCCCACCTCTTGAGAGTTATTTAATCTCCTGGCTAGAGCTTATTTTGGGTGGGAACATTCTTCACCTCTTCTGCTGATGCAGTGCGGCTGTGCAGAAAAAATTCCAGAGCCACTGCCTGTGGAAGACAAGAAGGATGCCTCACTCCCACGTATGCTTTAGGGAATCCCATTCGCAATTCTGTAGCATATTGTGGGAAGAAAATCTCTGAGCATTAGGCATTGATGGGGGTGGGGGGCACACAGAAAGCGGGGCGACAACCTACTTAGCTTTCTAAGTCCCTCATTGAACATGCTTCTATTGTACTTTACCTAAAAGATCCATCGAGGAGATAATAAACTGAGAGTTCAGATACTGACGTAGTGAGTATTTTGAACAGAATGTGCACGTATGTGTTTGAATTTTATGATTCATGCCACAAAATTATGAATATGCATGGAAAAGTAAGTTACTGTTTATAAGACTTATAAGACTTGCAATATCAATAAAAAGACACATTCCTTAATAAAACATTTGGGGGTGGAGGGGAAACCAAGTGGATTTGACATTTTTAACAAAAAATTGAAAGTTATTGTATTTTCATTTAACCAGAACATTTTACAACGGAAGACATTTGGATTAGGCATCGACAGAGTGTCACCTGATAAAATGTGTGGTGAAGTTTGAACAGCAGATGTCTCACCCAGGGACGCTTCCCTGAGGAAACAGCAGGAACCTCCTGTACACTCACTTTGCCTGGCATCCATCTCCCCACCAGCTGCCAATTCTAAACTATAGCAAGTCTCTCAGTTTATAGTCCTTTCAAGCTAAAATCTGTTACATTTTGGGAAAAATAGCAATACTTATGTAAATCAATAATTGCATTGTATGTAATACAGTAAATCCATAACATGCCTAGAGTGACACTAACAACATCATGCACGGGTGTGCTATCAAGCAACACATACAAAGCAATTCATATGCATTAGAGTCTGAATATATCTTGTTCAAGTACTCATTTTGTTTGGCACAAACAGTTCTCTTCTTGCAACCCAGGAATAAATATCGCTTTGTTTCATCACTTTTTTTTTTCTTCAATGGAACTATTTGCTAAGGCTAAGTCCTAGCCTCCATTCACATCACAGTTCTGCCTACAGTTTAAACATACTACACTGTGGTGACTACTGATGTCTGCTGTCTTTCATTCTGAACTGCAGAGCACTGGTCAAGCAGCCATCCAGAAGTCGCTGAAAATCTGTTTTCTTCATATTAATGAGGTTTTCAAAATTAGAGGCAGATATGAGATAAGAATAGAAAAAAAAAAAAAGAGAGAAATGCATGATTGTGGAAGCCACCATGAAAATAGCCCTAAATTAACCACCCTTTCTTTCTATATTCTAGTCTCCTGTTTTTTTGCCTCACTGGTGCTGGGTTTTGGTCCTGTGTGTCACAAAATATCTCAGTGCTGAATTTTACAGACACAGTTTTTAAAGCTTGCTTTGATGCTTCTCCTGATAAATCAAAACTGAAAATATTCTTGTATTATTTTAAGTGAAACCACATGGAAGATGGCAGCTTGATCATCTGAGGGAGCTGAGAGATCTGAGAGTCAAGACAGGTGCAGGTAGAGTCAATTGTTACAGCTGCTTTGTGATGTATACTCAAGCACCTGCCACTGTCAAACAGAAATAGGATTTCCAAATATTTTTTCACAGGCATGTGTAAGATTTTAGCTCTCACTAGTAGAAGTCTGACCTGCAGCAGATTGAAACTGGCAATGCAAATATGTATCTTTACATGTGGAAATTATCATTCCTACCAGTTCCCTGAGATATAAAGACCTTCTAAAGGAACCAAAATTAGTAATGTACACATTTTGTACAATTTTACAAAAATGTAAGGAAACAGTGTTAAATAAAAGAGGGATTTGGTCATACCATTTCTGAAGAAACCACAACTCAAGTACCAGGTTCGTATTGGAGACTAACGAAGATATCAGGGTGCACATTTGGCTCCATTTGAGTGGTCTCATGCTTAATCAAAATTTAGAGACTGGTCCCTGATTTCTAGTTCCCAGCTTCTGGATGACTCATATTTTTTCCTTTCATTTTATTTAAAATATAGGAAAGATCTCTACCACTCTTTGAGTTCAGGGACTTCCAACTCTCAACCATTCTTATGATTTTCAGTTCTCCATCTTTGAAGCCGGGCAACATTGCTGCCATTTTGATGGTTAAATGTTGAGTTAGATCCCACTCTAAATTTAGCCTTATTGTTTTCCTTCTGAAGCAAGACACTTCCACTGAAGGACAAAGTTCACATAATCTCTTCTTTCCACATTCACTAAAAGCACATGTAGTCTTTTGGACCATTTCTATTTGTAGTCATGTCCTCTGCCTTTATTACTTGTTTTCCAAATAATATAATTACACTTTTTATTGCTATTATTATAATTTTTCTTTTCAATTAAGGTAATTTGTATTTGCGATATAACAAATGGCATATTCATAACAAACCTAGCCTTTATGATAAAACATTTGTTTGTCAAAAAATGCAAGAAAAATGTCTGCAACCTTTTTGAATATTGATTATGGGTAACATTTTAAAGGCACTTCATGTTCCTAACTACCTAGGAAATTTTTACCCTCCGTCCAATAACTGTGAAAGTGAGAAGGCTATGTTTTGCTACAGCGGGAGCAGTTTCTTGTCCAGCAGAACCATTCAGATGGAAGGCTGTGGTGAGTGTGACTTGCTTGACTTGATTTTAGTGTTAATATTTTCTTCCTGTGAGGCATTTCACTTTTTTTTTTTTCCTCTTTTTTTAATGCTTCGATCTGCACTGATGAAGTGGAGCATTGTCAGGACAAGTTTGAACTGTACTGCCTCCTTGTTTGAGTGTCATCCTTTTTCTAAATGAAGTCTTAGAAATGCTAAGGGAAAGACGTTCAACAATTTACTAGTTGGACCCCTGCCCTCCACTACTTGTAAAAAAGCAGCGTTGAAATCTGTCTCCTGTTTTGCTGGAGGTATTTAAGAGGTAACGTTGGAGTAAGTTTGGTCACGTTTTGATAATATAGGTGTCTCTGAGTCCTGCCATGTTCTTTTAAGCATGGATTTTGTTACAGTTATAGGATAGCTATGATTGATGATCTCTTAGTGATAGGGACAGACAGTGTTCATGCTGTCTCTGTTAAATGTAGCTTATTGTATCTCTAACCACAGGGCTTTGCTCATTAGTGTGGTTTAACTTGCCCTGCTGGACAATTTCTTCCCTCTCAGAAGTATGAAAGGAATATTTTTCCTTCTCAAGGACCATGACATGTAGCCTTCCATTTTGTTTTACCTTGCTTCATCCTCAGCATATGAAATTATTTAGGATAGGACTATTGAATGTCTTGTTTTCCCTTTCTGTTTCTACATTTCACCTGGGTTTTTTTTTTGGTGGTTTTTTTTTTTTTTTTTTTTTGGTAGAAAATGATAAAGTTATCCCTTTGGCCAGGATTTCCCAAGTCACTGTCTAGGCAAAGGGTAATGCCAGGAGGAGCACCTGGTATCCCAGAGTCCTGGACAAAATACTATGGTTCACATAAGGCGATTTTGGTACACTGTACTTGATGTGCATGCACTGCAGAAAAATTTCTACGTTGACAAGAAGACTGCCTTGACTTTACCATCCATATATGAGCCATTTGTGCAGCACTTTGGTGGTAAGTCTTCCATGTCCAAGATGCAGCAGCATGCAGCCTCATTGCACAGCAGCTGTGCAGCCTATAAACATATATTTCTGCCAGGAAAGCTTAGAAAAAATTACAGGAGCTTGATTGTGTTTTATAGGATATTTGGATGTACATGCTCCCTTTTCATTTAGATAGTATGTTCTGTCTACTTTCTATTTTTCTGACCAAGGAAGAAAACATGAGGTAAATACAGTGTGTTCAGCCCAGTGAAGACACAAATAAGACTGGAAAATAAAGGAATGACTGAGAGAAACTTGCAATTTATGGAGCACACTTCTAATGGAGTTTGTCAGTTACGCGAGTTATAGTTGGGCTTCTCTTCTAACCAATTAAGTCAAACTCATTTCTTTCCATAACTCTTTGGAATCTTAATGTAAATATAGTTTGCTTTACTTAATTTAGCAATATAATTTGTATATATACTGGGACAACATGAGGAAATGTGAAATCTGTGAACCCACTATTACTCTTGAGACTGAGGTCTATAGATGTTCCCCAGAAGTTTTTGCTCCTGCTTGAATCTCTGGAAGTAAATTAAAGGCTGAATGATGTATTATACTTCCCACTCTCATCCTGCTTTGGAATAGCCATGGGAAAATGTTCTGGTTTACATTTTACTATCACTTTTCCCCTAATTAATTGTTTCACACATGAAAATATGTTTGCTGCTTTTATTTGCCCTGGAGGCTGTCTTTTAATACATTTATCTATTGAGATTATTTATTTTTACACATCACTACAGTAGAGTCACTCGGAGTGCCATATTTTCTAATATCAAAAAATTGTATGCTTTGAGTATCCAATATCTTCACATCAACAAGTCATTTATTTCAGCAGGGACAGAGCTACGGAACGTATCTCAGTTTCTATGTTTGCATTTTGATATACTGATATGTATTAAAAGTACATGGCAGCTCTGAGCATGGGTGGATGACTTACATGTGTCTATTTATATTCCATTACTGACCAAAGAATAGAAGGCAAACTTCAGCAAATTAGGTGGAACCTATTAAATACAATTGTCATGAGCAATTTTTCCAGTGAGGGTTAAAAATCATTTGACTTAAAGCTCTTTTCCATTGTCTGTACTTTATTCCTCAGGATATAAATCCATTTTGTAATTACTCCCTTCTTCTTATCTCAGAAACTTTGCCTGACACACCATTCCATATGTTTATGATTCTCTGAATGAAAAAGTGTTCCCTGACAACCATTCAGATTTTTTTCCTTTAATTTCCATTTATGCCTTATTGTCTTATAATGTTCAACTGAAAATATATGTTGCAATATTGTATGGCATTATCTGTATTACTTAAGATTTTATATAGCCATACATCAACCAAACATCAGATAAATCTCATGCTTCTTCTCTTCCAAAGCTGTATAGGTAGTAGATTCAATTTAGTCTCTATGACAAGTTGACTCCAAGCATTTCTTACAAACCTAGGACAGAACACGTCTGCAATTTTGCTTGAGTCACTTTTAAAAGTGAATTGTATTTACATAGTTTGTTAAGTCTTCTCTGCAATTAAAAAAAAAAGAAAAGAAAAATTTGTTAAATATTTGCACTCAGATCTATGCAGTATTGTTTACAGAACTTCATAGATATACTAGCATTTGCAATTTGAGGGAATCATCCAGTAGCACACTGAATTAGGGCTCCAGGAATGGAACACTATATGATGTTATAATGTTACCTGACTAATTTGCTGGACCTTCTAATAAATAACTAAGTTACACAAGAAAGGTATTCAGATGATTTGTAATCCTGCAATAATGGCTTCTAAATAGTTAAGATTACACTGAGAGATGAGAACCTTTTTCCCCTAAATGCCATACACCAGCAGGGGACAAAATCAATCTTGTGAAGGCTCTGATTACTTGTGCTGCAAGTTTCTTGTCAGCAGATTCAAAATGTGCAGTAGAATGAATCTTCTGCAAGGTAGAGGTGCTGTCTATCAGCTAGGCATCTTTCCTCCCCTTTCTCCCTCCACCTTAACTTCCCATGGAATATGTGGTTGTGATAAATTAGAAGAAGAAGAGAAAATACAAGATGCTTCAGCACAACCATTTTAATCCTCTACTGTCAATGCAGAGGAAAGGTGACACCAATTTCACTGTCTTCCTGGTGAAAAATGTACCCTTGAAGTGGAAATGTGAGAAAGTTAAGGAACAAATGAAGGAATCGGTTTTGTCTAAAATATAATGCAACTTGAGTGTATACAAAAATATTGTGTTCAAAGGATGAAGTTTAAATCCATTAAGGACTGGGAAGAAAAAAAAAAAAAGTATATTTAAAAAATAAAAGGACAGTGAATTCAAGCTGAAAACCAGCATTTATTAGAAAAGGTCTGAAAAAAGCCCTAGGGCTAATGCAAGCATTTCGGGAGACTGAAAATCCAAATCAGAATGGCAGAGTCAACCTTCACTTTTCAGTAATCCAAACTAAATCCATACTTGGTCTTTGCCAAACTTTTGGGATTCTGTAGTTAAGACTTTGGGGGTTTCTCCCTGAATTTCGATCAACAGAACTTTAAAAAAATCGTTTGTATTTTTTTAATGCAAATTAAGGTACCTATGGCAAGCTAAGAAAGAAATTTTGTGTTTTGAAAGGACAAAATGTATCATGCTTTTCAACCATGTTTTCTCTCAGTACTGTGGAAAAGAAGCTCATACTGTCTTGCTGCTTTGTTGAGGAGGAGTGACAGTTTTGCTGCTTAGAAATCTAATAACCAGGTACACTTTGCAGCATATAATTACTGCTTTCTTCTCCCCATCTTCAGTATTCTTCAATAACCTCAAAAAGGAATTCTATGTTCCAAGTACATATTCCCAGAGTAATGCATCCTGGAGAACTTGAAGAAAAAATTGCAAAATTAGGAATTAAAGATCATTAAAGTTCTGCTGCCAAAGGCTTGTCCTTGGTCAAAGCAGGACTGTGCTATGCACCATCTAGCAACTTGCACAGTCCATGAGAGTATTATTTTATTCAGTTTTCCAATAGTGACAATTAGACAGACGGGTGGTTTGGTTAAGAAGTATTCTCTTCCTGTCCTGTAGATGGAGAAAGGCATAGAAGAAATGGTCCAACAAGGATAGAAGTATGATGGTAGTCCTGTTTTCCACTTCCCAATTCTACCTGTCAAACCATTTTGTTTCCCAAGATTCTTGCCTCCAGTGTTATTCAACTTTATGACCCAAAATTTTGAATTTTATAACCAGTGGTCTGAAATGCTGTTTGAAGGCAAAAAGCCAGGAAATGTTTCATTTCAACAGGTATGTGGCTCAGAATTTTATTAGTTGTCAAATTAGTTGATATTTTGTTCTACTTGTTAATTGAATTCCCAAAGACCTAATTTAGTCCCAGCACTCAGTGCTCACACTGCCCCTCACAGCAGCAGACATATACCACTGTCAGCAGAAGTAGGAAATCGCTCAGAAGAGAAGTTAACGATCTTCAGAGATCGGCATTTGCAACTTCAACTCCTTTCCTGCAGTAAAACCCATAGAAAAGAGAAACAGACCACTGCAGTCTTCAGAGGGCTTTGAATGGGCTGTTTCATCAATCCACTGGCTAATGGCTGAGTTCTGTGGGAGAGGAAATGAGAATGACTGTACTTTTTCATCTTTCCTCTCCATCCTTGGGACACAGAGCTATAGATGCCATTGATTTCAGGCCGAAAAGATGATCCTGCTGTGTTTGTGCTTCTGTCACCAGCAGCAGTCATAAATCATCTGTTTTCCATGATATCAAGTGCTGCCCTCTGCCCCATGTATGCCTGTTATCAATCCTAAGTAAAAAAATCATATACTGGAAATTACGGTTTATTCAAACAAGTAGTAACTTGCACTGAAATTGCCATCATAGCATACATACCTACGAGACAGTTTTCTGTTCCTCAGATCCTCCCCCAGCCTCTTACTCTGCTCCTGACAAATCAGAGCTGAACTCAGGCATGGCTGTTCAACGCAGTGCTCATTATCCGAAAGTATGAAAACGCTTATGAATGGTAGCCAGCCGTCGAACATGGTATCATCTCGTGCGAGAAACTGCAGTCTTAATAAGATGCTCTGCAGGCTGCAGGTTCAAGAGCATTTCCAAAGACCCCGGAGAAATTAAGAGAGTGGCATTTCAGTCACCTCCAGCTATGTCCGCTCTCACCAAAGTCCTGCAGGAGTGACTGGATGGGAAAGAGATGGAGGAGCAGAGGCACCAGGCACTCTCTAGACATGAAGAGGCAGCATTCAGGGGCCTGAGCCAACTGCACAGATGAATTTTGTGACAGTGCTGCTTAGACTGGAGTTACCCCTACACATTATTGTGAACAAGTTAGAATAAACCTCTTTACTCTGCCACTGAGAAAGACGAATAAAAATGAAGGCACAGTATAGATTATGGTAAAGGGAGACTCAAAGCCGGCCATTGCATTTGAATTGCAGAGTAGCAATCAATTAGTTTATCATTAATCAGATAATTTTGGGGATCATGAATAATATGAAATGAAAAGAAGAAATAACTAGCAGGATAATTTTCAGGAACCATCTCTCAGCTTTATAAACTAATCCTCCTCTAATGGTCCTTTTTAATGTAATTTATAGGTTCATCATTACCCTTTTTGTATTAGTAATTATTTCTAAAATACCAAAGAACCATCTTTTTTTCAAGGTCCTTGTATGTGCCTGATTTACAGCTAGGCTCATGTTGGACTCTGTCTTTCTGAGGTTTGACATTTCAAAATATTTATAGCTCTTTTACATTAATGCCTTTCTCATGAATCTGAAGGTGACCGTTATTTCTTTCCTCTTCTTGTAATTAAATGGATCAACTATAGCTTTATTATTTCCACTATTTATCTGTGCAGTCCATTAAAACATTCAGATTAGCAAGTGATACTGAACATTATGTGGATTATAACAAACAAATATTTCCTAAAACATAGGCTACACTTGATACATTGGCTAAGAAATTGTTCCAAGCGAAAGCACAAAATCTTTAATATTTTATTGATCAGATCTAAACCTTCTGCCCAAAGTGGCAATTAAATTTCAATTAAACTGACTGAAAGCATCATATTAAATTTCAGCACTTTACGAGCTATCAGATAATGCTGCAGGACAAATCTTTAGTATGATCACACTCTTTTCAAATTATATTATCCTGTTCATTCACAATAAAAGTGACAGTTTTAGGTATACTTTCAATATTTCTTGAATATAAACCCTCTAATGAACACATTTTATTGCCTTTAAATCAATTATTATTGGATATTTTAATAAAGTGAATTGAGCACTTTGTTTTACACACTGCTTAGAAGTTATTATATTTTGCAGTCAGCATAGCAGAGAACAGTAACAGTATGACAGAAATATCCAAACACCTAACGTTACACTATAAATTTAATCAGGTGTTTACAATGATGAATATGCTATGTTCCATTTCACAACAGCTACTGGTAGAATGTATTAATTAATAACTGATTAAATCTTCAGGCTTAGGGTCTCACTTTCTTCAGCACTGTGCTTCCATTAATGAGATAAGCATAAAATGATATAATCGAAATTGCAAGAAGTTGAAAGCACTTTAAAGTATTGTTACATACAATGATCTCAGTATTTTACTGTTACCTCTCCCTTTGTTCCAGTGTCTCTGTGTGTATGTCAACGTTTAGATTGTCCAAAATACACAAGGTTGTGGATATATTTACCTATCTCAGAGGTCATTGTCTCCTTTTAAGTTACGTACATATACCTATTTAAGTGTAAATAACATTAACCGGATTTTTTTCATGAAATATAGATTAGGCATGAGACAAATCTAACATATGACTGGAGTAGTCAAATTCCATTTCACTTAGCATGTGTTTGGGCATGTTGAATGTATTTACCACCTTTTATGAATAGAAATCCTTATTCTATATCGATGTTTAAAAGATTGTTTTGTTCTTATGGGTGATTACCTGAAAACCATTATGCACAGAAGTAGTAGAAAAATTCCCAGATGGACTTTTACAGTCCTGTATAGTCATTGTCGGGGGGAACCCCTATATTCTAACTCACATAAATTACCTTCTTCTGCAGATGCAGATTTCAAAGGTAAGAGAGCCAGGTAACATACCTGTTTTGGCAAAAGTCCTCCTGTGAATTAATCATCTACTAGTAGGTGGTCTCTCATGTAGCATCTTAATTCCTTAAAGCTAATCATCCTCTAGCTCAGGCTTCAGGAAGAGCAGAGTAACAGGCTAAAAGGCAATACCTGCAGTAGAATCCAGTTCCCCCTTGCTGCAAACCAGTCCATCTCCTCTAATAGTCAGGTGTCATTACATGCTCTCTCCTTTTTTATGTTGTGCCAGTTTTTCAAGGAGAAGAAAATGTAATGTTTTGTTGCATTTGGAGATAAACGAAAATCAACAAAGGTAAATACAGAGGAGGGATGAGGGCCTTTGTTTAGAGGAACAGGTTTTTTGTACTTGAAGTACAGAGTTGAAAATCCGCGGCGTGTCTTTTGCTGATACAGAGCACAATATTTCAGAAATTGCATTATTTCATATGAATAAGTATGTTTCATTTACTTTCATTGGTAAACATTTCTTTTTCATTCTACTATTCTTTTCCTTTGGGAGCAAAGAATTAGGCGTATAAGGAAACAGGAAAAAGAGGCTTTTGCAAAAAGACAAAACTACAGCAAGCATTCATTTGAAACCAGTGCTCTTTTATATTTTTCAGTACATGCCATGATGAGAGAAGTCCTGCAGAGGGTCAAACAGTGCTGAAGTAGCTAAGTAAAGGAATTGGCCTCCAGAGCAGGTGTTCATGCTGTCTCAGCAGGCAGGGATAGTATATGTTGCATCAAACACAGTTTGCTCAGCATGTGTTCACACCTCCCCTGACCCGACACTTCCTGGCTTTGCTACCATGAAAGCATCATCAGAAAGGAGGTGTGTTTGAAGCGAGTGTGGGTGGATCTTTTCAGCAATCATATGCTCTAGCCTGCACAAACAAGTGAGCAGCAGCTACTTTTTAACATCAGGATCTTCCCCTGCCCGTGTTTAAGAAAGGTCTCAACCCAGCTCCCAGCAATGCCGCTAGGAGCTGGCTGGATGCAGAGAGCCACTGCTGGAGTCGCATCACACCCTGACAGTTCCCAGACTGCTTGCTAATACCATCCTGACCTGTGGATTTTGCAGTATTTCCGAAGGCTCGATCCCTTTAAGCAACACTTCTCCTTCTAGGTACAGAGAGGAAACCCAGACATTACATTGGTAGGCGTTGACATACCAGATCAGTGAAGTCAAGAGATCCATCCACCCAGGGTACCATTCAAGGTGGTTTAGTTAATCAGCTACAGCACAGGTGTCAAACTCATTTTCACTGGGGGCCACCTCAGCCTCACGGGTGCCTTCAAAGGGCCCAAAGTAATTTAGGACTGTAAAAATGTAGGAGTATAGTAGTTTATACAGTCCTAAAACTACATTTGGCCCTTTGAAGGCACCCGTGAAGCTGATGTGGCCCCAGTAAAAATGAGTTTGATACCCCTGAGCTACAGGGTAATAAATTGGAAATCAGCCTGGGATTGTGCCAGTGGTACCCAGTAAAGCTGTATCTGCCATGTCTGGAGGGACATTTTCCTTTCATTCATCAGCCATCCTTCAGACCAACCTGCTCCACATGGATCAGATGTCTGGTACAGCAAGATTATGGAATAGGGGAGGTTGGTCTGAGAGGGAAAAATCTTCTTCTCATGATGCTTGAGCCTTAACTATTTTTCAAAGAGGAGGATCAGGCTCAACATCAGAAAAAGCTATGTAAATGTTGGATAGCTTCTAAATATATTAATCCCTAGACATGATCCTAAGAATAATTTTAGTTGTGTTTTAATGGAGCTATTGAGTGATTTTTATCATTGAATTTTATTTGACTGCAGTGGTACTCTGCAGGAAGCAGACAAGTTTATATGGTAATGGGGAGAGTGGGAAAGGAGGTGGGGGTGGATAGGCGGCAAAAACTTGCCTCAGTTTGAAGGGTAGTTGGCATTTTATTCAGTCCTTGCAATTCATTCTGGTGTGGCTCTCTTGTCTGAGCAAATCTTTTCGAATCTATCATAATAATCAACTTTTACAGATTTTTTTCAAATACAGTTGAAACTGCCACTGAATCAGAAAAGCTAAACTGAAGCCAACTTCACTGTACTATTCTTATGCATACCTAGTGATATGCTGGATTTATTTATAATGCCAAGAAAAAAAACTATGAATTTTGGTCAGCTGTATACATGTGAATTTACATTTGTTCTCCAACGTTCTTGAAAAAGACTGACCTGCCGTTGTGGAAGGCGGAATACAATCTATCAGGTTTTCAATAAACTGGAGAATATATATGTTGTTCAACCTATCTAAAATGAGATGCAGCACTAGCAATACGGAGAGGCCCAGCAAGGCTAGCAATAAAAGTAGATATACAGTATCTGACATCAGATTGTTTCAAGCTTAATTTCAGTAAAGTAATAAGGTCAGGAAAAGAAACGCTCAGTGATGCAGAGATTGATGCTATTATATAGCAGCTATGCATTGGCATCAAGCAAACACTTTTTTGTCTTGCTCTCATGGACAGAGCACAAAGATATTCAGCATAATCCCCACAGATTTATAACTAGAAGAGTGGACTGAGCTTAGCAGAGTGTGGTCAAGAACAGTACTAAAACTAAGCTATATACACATTTATTATCAACACCAGAGGGTACTATATTACACTCTTTTTCCAAAGTGAATGTAATGTATATTTCCACCAACACACAGCAGGGGCTGTTGACGCACTATGGACAGCTGTTAATTCCTGAGAGGGAAGATGTTTGAAACTATCCCGTAATGCTTTGTTTTGTTTTTTATACATCTACCAATAGAGAAGAGCAATGCCTACAAAAACTGAAGGCTAGTTCTTTAGGAGATT
>NC_092524.1:37927500-38020000 GCF_037038585.1 Patagioenas fasciata
TCATTCAGTTTTCATCATACAAAGACTCCAGCCATGTTATTTTGTTCTGGGTTCTGTGCAAACACGTGTTAAGACACAATCAACATCCCAGGGGATTTAGTTGAATCAACTAATTTTTAGCACCTTAGTTTCAATTTGGGCACATATTTGTGGTTTTTATAGTCAGCGGAATTTAAAGGAAAAAATAAAGTTGGTTATAGTGTCAGGAGACTGAATGTGATTTTAAATAATACATCACTGTAAATAATTCCTTCTAGAATAAATTAATTTGTATAAAATGTGATTATAACTTTAACTAGAAATACATCTGAAAAAATATTTAGGTTATTTTATCTGATATGGTTCAACATTACTTATGAGTTTGCAAAGGGATATTTATGAATCATGCAAAATCAGAGTTGTCTTCACATAGAATTTCACTATTCAGCTGGAAAGAACCCTGTGTAAATGTATTTTGTACTGACATGAGATTTTTTCATTTCAGCAGACAGGGCTGTACAACAGGACAAAACTTGTTCTGTTTCCTACGTTGTATTCATTTTTCTGGTATTCCAAAGAGTGTGACGTAAGTAGTTAAGGACAGTAATATTTTGGCTAGCATTTTGGCTTTGACTAGAAGTGCTGTGAATTTTTTCCTAGAGGTTAACATTTAGATTGTTACTCAAATAGCAAAAAGTTGTACTAATTACATGATGTCTGAAAATTCAGTAAATCAAGTGAGTTTATTTTACTACTTGTAAATAGAATTATAGAGAAAGCATGTATGATGTACCTTGCAATCTTGTGGAAAAAAAAAAAAAAAAAGAAAAACTCCTGTATTTTGTGTTAAAGTCTGTTGACTGAAGCAGAATGAGTGAATATCCTGTCATCTTTTAAAAGTACCAAAGGCTTCCAGTTAAGTACACTGACTGTGAGAGCTTATACTTAAACAGTCATCTAATCTTTGAAAAACAAACAAATTTCACTTTCAGTGGCTTCAAATCTTTCCATTTCATATCTTCAAATATTAATATGAAAAAAATCATTTTTTTCTGTGCTATGATCTAGCATGATTTATTTGTGTTGATTTATCAGTCCCAGTTTTTCAAAAAACAGAAAGAAATAGCCAAAAAGTACCTCAAAATCATTGCAATATTTATAAAATACATTTTTTATCACCATGAATCCAGTGAGAAATTCTCTTTTTGTTAATGCAAAGTTGATCCAAACTGTTGTCTGTCTCCTGAAGGGAAGCAACAAGGATATCCTTGGTGAGTATTGTTATCTAACAAGCTGAAGCCAAAATCTTCGTTGCAGTCAGTCATTAAGGGACTGCCAGCATAAAAATATCTTTTATAAAGCCAGCCTCACAGTATTCATCAGTGTTTGTGAATCTGAACTATGAGCTAGCTGGATAATTTTGCTCATCCTCCAAAACACATGGATATTTTATGTCATCATGATCTTTTTAATTTACTCCAGGGGAAGGAAGAGGAGCGGCCTTGTTCAAGTGCAAATTTTATTGACATACTTACGGAAGAGTCAGAAAATACTGGCAAATCTTATCCACAGCTGTCATATCTAGTTCAGGTATCTATGACACTGTAAGTACTAAGCCTACTCACTAAAGCAATAAAGAAGCATATTGTTTAAAGAAATAAAGTGGGCAACTTAGAAGGAATAGACTAAGCATCTCTTAGACAAGTAAAAAGTATCCTTGAGTGTTCATCTGTTTGAGTGGGAACCAATGATGAAACAGACATGGTCATTTCCAAGTACAGGGCTGAATTTTTACCTTGTAAGAGTTAGTACAGCAACAGCTTGGTTTTTTGCCTTTGAGAGTGACTCGCTTTTTAATGATAATTTTGAACATTCTATTTTCATTTGTAACAATTCCAAAAATTCCCAGTAGCTTTTTGTGTTTCCTTTCACTAACAACATTTGAAAAGTTTGCGTCATCACTTGACGCTAAATTTCTTTACTACCTCTACTACAAATTCAAGGTTTTCCTGGCTTTTGTGAAGCTAGAATCTCAGTTTTTTAATGCTGTGTAAAGCTATAGCTCCCTCTAAACAGTGTGTTCGACTTCAGGAATGTAAAGTTTAGCCCTGAAGGTGAATATGGTGTTTTTAGAGTCTGATCTCTTCTTCCATACACTTTGACTGATCTATCCATCTATCTATCTATCTATCTATCTATCTATCTATCTATCTATCTATAATATATATAATGCCCAAGTCTTAGAGTGCATAATTAGATTACTTCATCCAGATATCTCTTCATCCCTTTCATTTCTACTTGGACACCAAAGAGCAATCCCATTTCTTGCTTACTGGAACTACATGCTGTCTGGATGACAGCCCAAAGGCAGCACACCCGCCAGCTGCCAGTGCCTGCTATGGCTTTTTTCTGTCTCAGTATGATTCCACAAAACATACCTCACTGGATTCACTACACTATGAATGCTTAAACTAATTCACTACCTGGACTGCCTCGAATTCTCAACATATTCTGGATGTATGCTCTCCAGCCAATCATATTGCTACCATGTGAATGCTTAAGTTTCTGGTGCTATTCATCTAACAATAGTAGTTTTTGAAGATTAATATAGATTCATTTCTAATGTAATGACAGAAATTTCTTTGAAAAAGTAAGTGGTGATACGATCATACTAGGTTTGTGTGTTCTGATTATCTGAAAATGAAGTAGAAAATCTGCACTAAATATTCCTTTTGAATGCAGACGGAAAGAACAAAAACTAATTTGCTATTACATTTGCTGCTTTTACATCAACACAAAGTAAATTCAATATTTAATCAAAAGAGCAAAATATCCTTTACCCTCCTTAATTACTGCACAGAGATAGAATTCTAAGTACTTGGGAATTTTCAGAAAATGAAAGTAGATTGTCAGTAACTGGTGATAATGCTACAAGCCTCATTCTCAGTTTGTCAAGATTACTCTAGGAAAATAAATGGTCACTACCTAACTTGAATATTAAACTATAAAGCCTGGTCCCTATTTAAGTTCTTCTGGTAGAAATTTTCAGAGTAATTGAAAGGAGTTTAGCAAAAGTTAAAGCATACTGAATTACAGTGGGATTTTTACACTTCATTCCATCTTTGACTATATCAACCCACAAATCAAAACTGATGTTGAAGTTCTAGCTAGAAACTGGGAAGCCACTGTAGCTCAGAGGAAATTAGGCAAAGGGTTGCTCTCAGAGGTATTCAAAGTGTGAGCTACAATATATTTGGGACTGCTATTTCAAGATAAGATAAAGCACAGCACGATATATGACATGCTACAGAAACCAGCAAAAACATGGAGTGAGTAACCATATCTATACCAGAAAAGAAGGTGGATGTCGTTTTTCAGACAAGGAGAATTCAAAGAAATAAAGAATCCCTGGACAAGGATGCTATTTGACTACAGATCAGCTACTAAGAATCCCAGAGTTCTGCTCTCATGTGAACTGACAGACAATCATTCTCATCATAAAGTTGCTATTACTTTCTCATTTTGTTGATTTTGCCTCAGTCTCTCTCTGCTGAACTCCACCCAGCTCTTATTCATTCCTTCCCCTTTTACAAAAGCTGCTTGCACATTCAGTAGCTCTAGCAAGGTCAGATGCAATAGAGCTGTAAATATGGGTCCATCACCAGGCTGAAATTTCAGCTCTCTGCTTCCTAGCAAGACGGTAAACAAAATGAGAGCCCTTAGAGGCTGTATCATGGGCCTTGAGGAAAAAAAAATTCTTCTTCAGGCTCCAATACATGCTCAGTGAAGAAGGAATGGAGTCATGCCACAGACACCAAGACTATTTCTGTGAGATTTATAAAATAGAGAGAAAAATCTCATGACTGAGGTGTCAAAAGCAGATGAGAGATCTAACAGGGCTGGCATGGATGCACCTGAAATCACACTATTGCAACTGTCATTATACGGGTTTTTTGTGTAGTTACTCACAAAAGGCAGCAGAAGAAGGTGTTTTTACAGATCAAAAAATATTTTCGGTTGCTCTGTTTGGGTTATGATAATTTATGTATTGTTGGAAGAAAAGTTACATCCTTTTTATGAATGAAGACTGTTAATTCTGTGATTTCACAAGTGTCTTATCATATTTTCTTTACTTGCTTTTCTCCATATTTGTCTAACTTAGGTTGAAAGACTAAAGCAATATGATGAAAGGGTAGGGATTATTTAAGAGAGCTGAGAGAGTTTTGCAAAGAACAATGTAAAAGCTGAATGTGTAAAATCAGGCAGAGGCTAGAAGCCTGTTAACAGTGCATGCGAAGATTATATGTGCTTGTTATCATATTGGTGGAAGAGCAAATCAAGGACATCCTGTAGACTACGAAATAGCTGCAGTTCCTGTGGGCCAATCATGTCATAAACACGAACCTATAGAACCTGAACTGTCATTTATTTTATGTCAATTCAAGTTCTTATTTATTTTCCAGACGCGACTACAATGGAAACAATGAAAGGGAGACTCAACTAGCAGAGGTCTCACCTCTATTTTGTATAATTTGCTGCTTAAAAGCTTACAGAGTAAAACATGTAAATATATGCAGACCTGAGAGTAAGACCTCAGTAAGGAAATTACAGAGTATGGCTGAGGAAACTATGGGCCATAAACAAGAAAAGCACTATGGCTGCTAAGCACCTAGAAACGTGCTATAAATTGTTGCAGAGGTTCTGCTTCAGTGGGTTTAGTATCCTGGGAGAGGCTGGCTTTTGGCTACATGCGGCGGGGAATTCACTGGGGCAGGAGATCACAAGGATTCTCACTGTACCCAGCCCAGCTGCAGCTCTCAGTGCTGTGAATGGGGGAATCTGTCAGAGTTATTACCCAGTCCTGGCATGCATATTTTCCTTTAGAACGGCATGACTTGAAGAGAGAGGTACTGGAAATCTCATAACGATGCTGCTTCTTGTAAGATTTCCTCTCCAGTGTTTCCAGTGTGGAACAATTTCAGATAAGACATGTAATTATTTCAAGTCAGATCCTATGTTGATGCAAATTAGCCTAAGTCCACTGGAGTCAATTAAGGTACCTCAATTTAAAAGATTTCTCCCTTAGCCTTGAGATGTGTATCCACACCTTACTTTTGAGTCTCTGAATCTCTTAATTTAATTTTTGGATTAGTTCCTCTCACTAAAGGAGTCTGGACCAGAAAATAATTTTGTATGCTGTGTGTTTGCCGCAGCTTATTACATGTTATTTTGTAGGACAGAGAATTGAAGGTGAAGAAACTTAAATGCCAAACTAAATCTGTAGGATGAAAATAGAGAACTATAGGGTCAGATGTTTGAATGAGCTTGGAACCTATTTAAAGATCCACATAAAGCGGACAGATTTTCAAATACCCAGAGGAGCTATGGTGGGAAACTCTCTTAAAATGCATGACTCATTTCAATCAATTTTGAAGTAAATGAAATTATGCTCTGTCTAGTCTGCTTCTGGAGAGAAATGGGAATAAATTCCCTTCCACCTTCAATTTTCATGACTTTCTGGAATAATTTTTTGTTACTAAACTCCATCAGGGTTCCCCACAGCACAATTTCATTTTTTCCAAGCCAAGACAATGAAAGGCTGATTAATTCTTTGTAGCTGACTCAGCATTCCCGTGCTGCACTTCCCTATCTACAGGAGAGGCAGCTGTGGTCCTTTCTTTGGCCAGAAAGAGATAATTCTTTTCAGTCTTTGGCCAGATCTGTGTCTTGCTATGCTCCTTTTCACATATTTCACCAGAGAAAATTATGACTATTTTTAGTTCAGAATCAAAGTTTCCAATACATGTGTCCCAGCCTAGCAGAGGTGTGCTACGCTGAACCTTCAGAAGAAATAGCCGCCAACATGCACACCACCCCTTCCTAGTAAAATGCAGGAGTAGTAAAATACCAATCACAGTCCTGAGGAATTATACCAATAATATTCAGCCAAAATTCTATTAACGGGAGACTACCTGTGTGGGATATTGAAAAGTTTTTTGTTTGTTTTGAAGGTAGTTGTGAGATTATAAACTGTCCCCTTATGAGTGACTTTTTTCTATAGGTGTTTTACAATGTTTCATGGAATAAAAATGTGTCTTGCAAATCACTTTGATTGCCTTAACAGAAATGGAGTGCAGACAGTGTAATCAACTTTGATTAACTTATTGCTCTTAAAATAGATTCTCCAAAAACTCTCGCAGAAAAGACATCATTTTGCAAAGGTGTCTATAGATTCTTGGCACAAAAGACAAGCCAGTCAGACTTTATACCAGGCATACAATTGTAGGATGTGTCCTAACCAAATCCTGAAAATCATACCACACATTATACTGGACTCCTGTGTATCTGAAATTCACTGTTACCCAAACCACCTACCTGCTGTAATCACAGCATTGTACAATGCGTGGGTACACAGCATTCAGCCTGCCGAGATCTATTTCATAACTCCCAATGCATACCAGATACCAGACTGGTAGATTACTATATCTGTGTTCTCCTGCTTGTCACAGTGAATAAGTGATTTAATATACAGTTGTAGGATTAAGGCCTGATTTATTTTTAGAAAGGAAAAGAGCAATGTGTATCTTACTAAACTTTTATTCATTCCCAAACTCTGATGTCAGAACTATTTGCCTTTCCAAAAATTTTAGAAATATCCTTATGCACCTGTTCAAAAGAAACAAAAATACTCTTCCTTAACTTAATACAGATTGGTCACCAGTAGTGTACAATCACCTTCTGCAGTGTATCTCAGATTGGATTGGATTGGGCTGGGTTGGATTTTATTACTTTTTTGTTGTTTAGCATACATATATAACGATGGCAATAGAATGTTCCAGTTGAACAAGCAAACTCTTCAATGTGAGAAAAAATAAAATTATTAAGGCCATATATGCTATGCTAATTCAGCTTTATTTGGCACATTATGAAAAAGACTTTGATTACAGGATACCATCATATCTTTTCCATAGGACCTCTGCCCCATTCTGTGCACAGGATGGATGGAGGCAGTGATCCAATATAGTTTTTGTTCTTACTGTTCAATGTGTGACCTCACGCCTTATTTACAGCATATCATTCAAACTCAGATATGAAGACAGAATTATTAATTTCACAGAATCACAGAATGTTAGGGATTGGAAGGGACCTTGAAAGATCATGTAGTCCAATTCCCCCTGCCGGAGCAGGAACACCCAGATGAGGTTACACAGGAAGGCATCCAGGCGGGTTTTGAATGTCTCCAGAGTAGGGGATTCCACAACCCCCCTGGGCAGTCTGTTTCAGTGTTCTGTTACCCTTACTGAGAAGAAGTTTCTTCTCAAATTTAAGTGGAATCTCTTGTGTTCCAGTTTGAACCCATTACCCCTTGTCCTACCGCTGGTTGTCACCAAGAAGAGCCTGGCTCCATCCTCGTGACACTCACCCCTTTATATATTTTTAAACATTAATAAGATCATCCCTCAGTCTCCTCTTCTCCAAGCTAAAGAGACCCAGCTCCCTCAGCTTTTCCTCATAAGGGAGATGCTCCACTCCCTTGATCATCTTCGTTGCCCTGCGCTGGAATCTCTCCAGCGGTTCCCTGCCCTTCTTGAACTGAGGGGCCTCATGGGTTTTTCTGTAACTATTTGCGCCATCACAAATATTTACTATTTTACTTCTACAAAACCCATGCAAGATGAGAATATGTTTCCATATGATTCGTTTTGCAACATACAGGGAAATATGGCACAAAGGCTAAAGTTGAACAAAATCCACCGTTTTGGATGCCCAATTTGTGATGTCTGCAACTTGATGTTTCAGAACACATGGCACAGAGTGTCCCTTTGTACTGTCAGAATTGCTGCTCCCCTTCACTTACCTTGCAGCACTTTTGCCAGTCCAGCACCAGAGTTCCAGCCTAAGAATCACAAAATAAGGCAAAGACAAGTAGGAGCCAGCTGTATAAAACCTGAGTTAAGTGACATATTCAATGTCCTGGATCTGGAGGATCCAGGACAGACAGAAAGAGAATTAATCTGTTTAGATCGGTTGCCTTATTTTAAAAATAGTATTTTTTTTCTTCTACATTTCCTCCTAGAATCGTAGAATCATAGAATCATTTCAGTTGGAGGAGACCCTCAGGATCATTAAGTCCAATCATAACCTAACCTAACTCTAGCACTAAACCATGTCCCTCAGAACCTCCTCTAAACACCTTTTAAACACCTCCAGGGATGGTGACTCCACCACTACCCTGGGCAGCCTGTTCCAATGCCCAACAACCCTTTCCATTAAGAATTTTTTTTCTAATATCCAACCTAAACCTGCCCTGGTACAAAACTTGAGGCCATTTCCTCTTGTCCCTTCACTTGCTACCTGGGAGAAGAGACCAAGACCCTCCATGCTACAACCTTCTTTCAGGTAGTTGTAGACAGCGATAAGGTCTCCCCTCAGCCTCCTTTTCTCAAGGCTAAACAGTCCCAGTTCCCTCAACCGCTCCTCATCAGACTTGTGCTCCAGGTCCTTCACCAGCTTCATCACCCTCCTCTGCACTCTCTCTAGTATTTCAATGTCCTTCTTATGATGAGGAGCCAAAAACTGAGCACATTATTCAAGGTGGGGCCTCACCAGCACCGAGTACAGTGGCACGATCACTTCCCTGGTCCTGCTGGCCACACTATTCCTGATACAAGCCAGGATGCTGTTGGCCTTTTTGTCCATCTGGACACACTGCTGGCTCATATTCAGACAGTTGTCAACCAATAGCCCCAGATACCTCTCTGCCAGGCAGCTTTCCAGCCACTCTTCCCCAAGCCTCATCTCACTCACCACACAATCTGTACTGCTAAAGAACCGTTATACAGAAGACAGTATCCTTAACAACATAAATCTCAACCTCGCTAGAGCAGGGCTATTTGGCACACTAAATTTCTCTGATTCTTTAGACTCCATCAAGGAGGGTTATTTCATGACTTCTTGTATATTATATAAAGAACTGCCTTTAGGGCATCTTTTGAATACCCTTATCTTTTGGACATCTAAGCCAAACTCTTCTTTGGGTATCAACCAGGCTAGTACATTGCATAAACCAGCTCCATGGGAACATAGTAGAAAATTGTATCATTAGTAGCTGTATCATAAAGCAGGAGCTTATTTGGTCAACTAAGATTGCATAACTAATCTTGCGACATTTCCTAACTTTCGAGTGCCTGGTTTCATAATAGTAATTTTTATGCGGATTCTAGGTACTTCTTTGTAAAGCAATAGAAAAACAAAATTTTTGTCATATAGCATCATACTGACGTCTGGTAAGAAAGCCAGATTTCAACCTACTCATCTGTCTTATCACCTACTAGAGCAGTGAAGGGCATTGACCCACTATCAGTGAGAGTTACTCTGATTCTCTGGTCCTCTTCTGCACTAGTAAGTGGTTTGACAGATGCTTTGATTATCACTCAAAAATATTTGCTGAGAACAAAAATATGATAATGTTCAAGAATTCTTTCATTTTGGAAGACTTTAGGGTTCAGCTCTTTCTGCCTGTCTACGAAGCCTGAACTCCAATGTGGGCTGTGTTTTCTCCTGCTTGTCACTGTACCAGACTTCTGTTTTCCCCTTCTTCATCATTCCAGTCTCATCACCTTCACATGCCCTGGCTCTCAACTCCACACATTTTATGCCAGTTCATCCTATTTATATACAGACATTCTCTCATACTCTCCAGTCATCTTTCAAGTTATTGTTCCTCAGATTCTCAACCAAATGCAGATTATTTTTTTAAAATACGGTGGAACAAGTTTCTCTCAAAGTTAGAAACAACCAAGCTGGTCTTGCAAATCTTCTGGGAGAAAAAAAAAAAATCTGAAAGAAACAGTTCTACAAGCAAAAGTTTATACCAATGTTTTAATGTTTTGACACAGTTCTAAGCAACTGAAAACATAGTAGTCTAAAGGGAAGCATCAAACTAACTTGGCTGCAGGCAGCACTGCTGACTCCACCTACAATAAATCCTTGTAACTTTCACATAAATAACTAGTCTGGAAATGTTTCTTTTCCATTTACAAATAGATCAGTTTGTCTCTTCTGATCCAGCATTTTTATGTCATCTGGCACCAAAAGACCAGAAACTGGGCAATTCCTTCAACATGGGCTGATGTAGTGCCAGAACACTGCAAATGAAGGAGATGCCATGGCTGCAGCTCTGCTGCTCTTTGGCTATAGACAGATCTTCCCTCAGGAGCCACTATCAACCATTGAGGTGTAAAAAACAGACCTGGGGCTGCTTTCAGATATTTCAAGATAACATGAAGGTATTCATAAGGTAAAGGTGCCATTATCAATTCATGTCTTGTCCGTCACTATGGACAGGAATTTTCTTTTTCTCTGGAAAATGTCAATCTGGCCACATTATGAAGGAACACAAACACACCAATGCCAAAGGTGGAGCTCCTGGTCAAAATGATTACAACTATTCTGTAATTTACACACACAGTTTTGAGCCCAGATTTACTGCGTATTGATTATATTTTGGTGTATAAAACATGAGACAAAGCTGAAATATGTGAAGAGAAACAATATGAATTCGTTCTACTCCCTAATACAAGCACAAGCATGAGCAGACTAGTCGTAGCTTTCCCACTTGAGTCCTCCACACCAGATCCTGCATTGCCTTGCAACATTACATGGAAAATATTAGGAAGCCAAACTGACCTTTCTAAATGTGCCTGAGTCTACAATATAGATGTTCATACAGAGCACAGCACAACTAACCTGCTGTTAGACAACGTAATCAAAGCAAAAGGGAGTCTCATTCAGGCCAGAATTACCAAGACAGTGACAGTCAAAACTTTTATTCTCAGTCTCCCACATCACAGGTAGGTGCCCTAAATCTAACTCTATTCTCACTTCTGAATCTGCTAAAAATCTGCCTGTGTGGGTGAGAAATTTTTAAAAACCTTGAGTGTAACTCAGTGCAGAAAAGAGAAAAAGAAAAAAAAATACAAACTGAAAATCAGTTAAAATATTCCATGTTTTCTAATTTTCATTGTTTCTTTCAGTAACTGTAGCACTCAAATATTTGCAGTTCGAAGGGCAAAATGTCATAAACCTTTCTAACCACCCTAACATGTAGAAGACGCTTGTAGCCCAAGCAAGATGGTCCAGCAGCTGCAAGTCACACCAGAAGTCCTATGCTAGTCACCAGAAGCAGGAGCAGGAAAAAAAAAAACACCACCACATTAGCAACAGATACATATTTGGACAAAGAAGCTTTAAAATGAGGAAGTAATTCCACAGGTGCTGAATCATGATATCTGAGGGGTAAGCTGATGCCATTTAATGGCACTGTGGTATCTCTACAGCAGAAGAGTTTGTGCCGCTGATAACAATGTTTCCAGTGGAAATGCACACATTTTCAGCTCTACTGGTAAAAGTTGAACAAAGCTCTTTGTAAGGATCTGAAAATATTGCATCCATGCTGTTTCATCAGCATTGTTACTTACCATTGCCACTTCTCCACTAGTTTATTGAGGTGGCTTCTGTCTCTGTGGAAGGGTCTCCCCCGCAATGTATCTACCCTATGCAGTAGTTTTGGTTTACGTTTGTTGTAACAGTTCTTCCTTTCAAATATCAGCTCATTGACTAAACATCTGATTTTGGCTCTGTCATCATTCATCTGTGTAACCATATTATTTAATTCTGGAAGGCCTTTAGGGGTACACTTTGCATGAAAGGAACGTTCTAAAGTCTTGAACTATATAATCAATAGCAGTAGTGTGGTTTTCATTGATAGTAATGATTTGACCCTCTTGTATGGCAGATTAAGAGCTAATGCCAAGTACTGACCTCTTACCTATTTGGTACAGCCTGTCATGATCCTTAAACCACAACATATAGAAATTATGATAAATGCATTTTCCTGAAGTCAAAGTCTCTGTTGCAAAGCAATGTTAAATAAGAAATGTAAATAATAAAATACAGGTTATACATTGTTTAGTGTAGCGATACATATGACAGCAATAATCGCATCACTGTCAGAGGAAATGTGGTATAGAACAGCAACCAAAATCTACCATTAAGTTTAAGAGAATGCAGATCCTAAATCATCTAATTGTTTACTTCTAGGCATGAAATCATATCTCAGCCATTGACAAAGAAAAATGAAAGGGGTTTATAATTTAGCTAAAACACATGCTGATGATGAATAATTTATTCATTAATAAAAAATAAGAATTAATAGATTAAAATTGCTTTTAATTTTCGCTTGTCTAACTACTCTACAGAAAAGAAACACAGCTTTCATGAACTTCCTCTACTCCATCATTGTTTTACATTTATGCCAAATATCTCACGGGTCACATTTTTCATGGGCCATATATCTTGACTTTTTATTTCAGTAACTAAGCTAAACTTTGCTAACTAAACCAGAATATACAATTAAATAACAGCCAGAGTCTGACAGAAACCTGTAAATGCCATAAAAATCAAGGTTAAATCCCTTCCTCCAGCCACTTGTGTTGAGGTTCTCAAAGAAGGAAGAACTCACCCTCTCTGACTGTTCAGGGTGTTTTATAAAGAAACATCTGTATCAAGGGACAAATCTTCACATTTTTTCTTCAGTCCATCCCCTATTTAACACTACTTGAATTTAAATGCTACAAATATTCCCTGTGTCACTAAAGGGAGTACCTTGAAACCAGCATGAGGACTTTTTCCAGTACAGCTCTACACAGGAACAATGCAGGTAAATCCCTCAGCATTGCTTTCCTGTTTGTGCTCTACTTCTGAAAGATGTACTTAATATTTTTAAATCTGTGTGTATATCTGGCGGTTTTTCCATATGGTTATCTATGCATGTGTGTAGCTGTGGGTTTTTGTGCATACACTGATAGCTTGAGAACCTTCGGGAGGACCTTTGGTGTGCTCTGTCTCTGGGTTGATTCCAGGTACTGCGCCCTCTTAGACACCCAAGAGCAGCAATTCTACCAGGCCATGTCCTGCAATCCTATGATTCTGCCTACCAAATTTGGACTATGGAGTCTGGAAGGAGATAAGAATGGGGGAGTCCTTTGCTCTGTCTTCACTCTAATCAAAGACATGCCAGGCAGAATCAGGTCCAGACCTCGCAAGCATAAATTGGGTGAATTTCTAATGGTTGAATGTATACCTTTGGTAAATTAGACCCCATTTCCAATCACAAGCAGAAAAATGTGTTGATGGAAAAAAACACTGTGTTATTAACGAGTGCAGTTTTCACAGAGGAGCCGAGAAAGCTGCAGCCCTGCCTTTAGCACCAGCCAATGCATCGTGCACTCCCATGTCGAGTGGTGGGATCACAGCCACAGCGCTGCGCAGTCCGTACCACCCTGTGGGCAGACCCAGGCTGGACACATCTTGTGTAAATATGTATCCATGTGTGTGCCAAGAAGTGCAGTTTCTCAGTTTATGCTGAAGATATACCGATGGAGTGCCTTCCAGATAAGAAATAACATGTGTGATTTTCAGAACAAGAGCACCTACTGTTGCTCATTGTCATGCATGATTTTAAGGACAAGAGTACCCACTGTTACTCATTGTATCTGGGTCTGAGACACAAGTTCTTAATGCAAGAGCTATATGGAACTTCAGAGCCTCACTGGATAACCGTTGGATTTTAATTTGTTAGCATGGGTAGAGCTAAATTTCTTGTGTTATTTAAAGATGTAATTCCATTTGTCATATATAAATTGAGTCTAAAGCATGTCTATTATTGAGTGAAGCTGGACAATGGAAATACATGAATAGGACCACCTAAATTTTTCTTTATTGCAAGAAAAGACTCAAACAGAAGGCATGCAGGTAGCATCTTCCAGGCACAGAGGGTTGTTGTTCAAGATAAGTTATGTTCTAAAAAATTAAAAACTGAGGCTATGATGATGGTAAAAATGAACCTCTTAAGAAGTTCTAAGGACATTTCAAATACCTCTGTCACCTTTTACAGTACTTTTCATATGGTTACTTTTATGAAGTACATACACATAAAGTGTACGTCAGTATCTACTTGTGCTTTAGATGCCATAGTTTATTCCACCTGTCCTGACAGAAGGACAAGTTTTCTGTAGATCTGATGTCATATCTGCCAAGCCCATAGGGATAATATAAAATGGCACTAGGAATCTGTGCTTAGGTAACCTTCTCCTGCTATGAATGTCTTCTCTTGAATGTGTTGGTTACTCTTCCCTTGAGCAAGACATGTTTCCATGCATAATTCTGTAGGACAATGCATTAAAAAGGAAAATCACTCCCACAAATTTGTATACAAATGGGAGTTTCGTTTGGCAGTACGCATCCTTAAAAGTATGTAAAGCCAAACTGCTATTTGACAATGCTGGGGAAAAAAATACTGTTGTTTTATTGTGCTCTTCACATCATTTTTATTCAGCAGTCTGAAGAAGCAAATAAATAAGAGTTATTAAAAAGGGTCTAATTCTGTCAGCATCTTTCCAAGGAGAGTAAGTGAACTTCTGAGTAGATTCTGACTTACACAAAATAATACTACCTGCTGTGACATAACTGTGCTGAGCTTGTTATGGTTTAGTCTTGCTTGATTGAACACCTCTTAAAATCACAGATTGTTTCCAAATTACCTGTTAGAGCTAATTCCAGCAAGTTCTGCTGCCTATTGCTGCTGTTCCCTGGAGCTATGCTATGAGAGCTCAGCTTCCTGGACCTTCAGAGCTTCTTCCTCCTCCTCCTCCTCCTTCTCCTGCTCCTCCATAGCTGTGCATCCAGTTGAGCAGAAGCAATCCTCCTTAGACCTTCTTTGAAGTTCCTTGTCCTCATTCTGGCAATCAGTTTATCTTTAAAAGTCAGCAAGAACTTTGTTGAGAAAGCCATATTATGGCAGTGTCCTGGCTACATTATTGGTATATTTGTCTATTTACTGACTTGTTTGGCTTTAAAGCACAGTCAATGCTTTTTTAATGTCAACCATAAACAGACACTGACAACTATGATGGGCAACAAATCAAGAAATGTGAGACTGAGATGAGCAACCTGAAATCTTCTCACAGAAAAGCTGTGTCCTCTTTTTAAACAGGTATCACTTCAAAAATAGCTTATGATATGCTGCAGCCTCTTTTGTCTTAAATATTTATTGCATTATAATTATGCTAATGTAGGGCATGTGAGTACAGAAATAGACTACTTGCTGTTGAGATAACACTAAGTTACACTAGACATGGTGGTGAAGTTATACTACCTTGGACTAGATACCCTAGTCATCGCATAGCTACCCCCATCTCTAACAGATCAGGATTATAAGCACTCCCACCCTAGCCATGTAGCAAGGATCTGTAAATATTTACTCCAGTGGCTGTTGTCACGAACCCTACAGAAATGAATGAGGGTCTTGCTAGTGAACATCTACCTCTTCACTGAAAATCTTTCTATAGCAGTTAGACTCTGAAAGCTTGATTCTGCAAGATGCAAAGTATCTTTACCTTACTCAGAAAATGTTTTCAATAAATGTTTAAAGTTAAGCATATAAGTGCAACCAGTAACAGCCAATTTGGTATTCGTTTACTTAAACATACACGTAAGTCTTCTGGTGGGTTGTGCTGGAAATCTCAGTAGTTTATAGGAGTGAATAAGGGACTATGATGAGTAAAGCTGAAAGAGTGAGAAATCAGGACCCTGTCGATTAGAATGAACTCCAGGTCTTCTTCCATTCTTTTTTCACCTAGGAGAACATGTCTTACCAGTTCCCTCTGTCCTCCCCCCTTCAGGTTTCCTAAATAAAAAAACGTTGTTACCTATTTTGTGTTATTTGATCTACTCCAATAGCTGTTCTTCCACGTCTCCTGTCTATTCAATGCAAGTGAAAACCGTAAAATGAAGTTGAGTAGTTCTGGCACCTAAAGAAAGTGCAAGGAGGCACTTTTGAACAGCCAGAGGACACAAAAGCACTGCTATATTATGCTCTTTGTCATTCCAATTTTAACAATAAGTATATTAATCACCAGCACCACCAAAGTTTTGTGTGCAATTAGCATTTCAACGCCCTCTCCCTTAGCTGGGGTGGAGCAGTTCGCCCCCATTGTGAGCTGCTCTTAGTTGTGGTGCAAGAATGGACAGTTCTGTGATTGCATTTTGGAAACTGGTGGCAGTTCAGTTGTTAGAGGCGAGCTCAAGTTTCTTTGTTTGTTTGTATATTTGTTCCTGTACTTGTACTTCTGCTGTGTTAACTCATGGAAATTGCTCAGGGACAGATTTAAATCAAAACAGACAGTTTCCATTTTTGCTCTGTAACTACTAAGATTTGTTTAAAGGCACTGCTGCTGGAACATAAGGCATGTCTGGAATGTTTGTTTATTTGCTGTTCTGAGCATGTACCCTTTTGTTAGAAGACAGGGCTTTCTGCAGTGCAAAACGCCAGTGCCAGTGGCTGAGCGTCTTTAAATAATTAAAATAATAGTGGATTGATATGAGTTATTCTATTTTTTAAAAAATAAAGATGTGTGTGTGTTATTTAATGCAATGGCTTCAAATATTAACCTCATGCTTTACTGGTCTTTTAAAGACCTCCACAAACTGCACAAGCACACATGTAAATGGCTCCTAGGATTATGCCTCAGCAACTTGAAAATGTTTGTATTTCTACTGTGCTGGGTATATTTTGCTTACCCAAGCAGACAAGTCCTTTCTGGTTAATCCTACCCAGTTCTGTGACTTCCCCATCCCATGGGGATTTGGTGCATGGATGTTATTTGTTCTATTAATCAGGAGGTTCCTAAATTCTAATCCTTGGTAAAGCACTGGATTGCCATCTGACCTTGGCAAGTCACTTGACCTCCTTTTGCCTCAGTCAATCCGGCTGGAAAATTGGGTAAAAAGCAGGACTTTACTGAAAAACAGATGCTGCATCTGAGATGAGATTCCTTTTGCAAATGATAAAGCAACCAGAGTGAGACTAAAAAGGGAACTTTTGCAAAAGGCAACTTTCTGGACTTTACTAATCTTTGTTACATTTTAGATTTTGGTAGGCGATTCATCAAAGTGCCTTGCTTCATAAAACAATGTATGCTGGTGGATGAATGGCTGATGCAACATTTATGCAAGGAGTTTTGTTTAACTCGAATGACCACATAGCTGTCTTCATTTAGTAATTTACATTGGCTTCTTCTTGATGTAGGAGGAATGAGGTAATGAAGGGACTAGACATAGATATTATATTTGACTGAGCCCACAACATGCCAGGGGCCAGATTCTCTGGCCTACTCTGCTCTGTTTCACTGTTCTTTTGGGAAAAAAAAAAAAAAAAAAAAAAAAAAAGGTGCAGCAATAGCAGTGGCCAGTGTTTCTCTTCTGTTTAGGGAGGTAAAAATGTGTTCTTCTGCACCGTGCAGCCTTGGATGAAAGGGAAAGCATAGGCTCCTAGATTCTTCTGCTAATCTATTGTTCATTTTGTACTCTGAATGTCTGCTAAGCAGTGTATTCATGATGTAATTGGTGCTATCCACACAAATACATCGAGTTTAACTGAGGACTTGAGTGTCAAGCGTCCTTCGTACAAACCTAACAGAATCCTGACAATTTATGTAGAAAATCAAATTCAGCTCAATACAAAAGCTCTTACTTGAAAGTGTAACAAATGGGTAATGGAGAATAACATCATGGCTTGACTGGAAATTACATCCCAACAGAGAATAAGAGATAACAGATGAGTGAGAAGTCATGATGAACTGGTCATTGGTTCCTGAATATACATAATACATATCAAGAAACTTTACTTTTTCATTTGTGTATGTTACAACATTACTTATGCTCTTCCTTAGTCTTGCCAAATTATTAAACACCTTACATTTCTCTATGATTTCAATGAGTTCAACATTACTATCAGCAGTCTTTTAAAGTCATTATACCTATTTAAATAGGGGTTAGAGCTTGCCTATAGGGCATTATGTTCTGAAAAACAGGTCTTTTATATCCTTAGAATAATTTATATTTGAAATAGAAAGTGGAACTTAGATGATGGAGGCTCACCTAAATTGAAATTAGAATAAAATAGTTGCAGACTTTAAAAAGTAGAATTACCCAATGTAACAAAACTAACTGAACAGGAATTAATTCATTTAGGTAAAGGAAGAAAACAGTAATTAAAGGCGACAAACCATTTTTTGTATGGTTTGGGGGGGTTGTTTTCTTTTTTTGGTCCTTTAGTCTTGGTGGCAAAGGTTCATATTTCTTCTTACTAATTCTCTCTGACAATAAGTTGACAGCTTTCCCTGCAAAAATATGTTGGTGGTGGTTTAGCTCGGCCTCACCCTTAGGGAGAAAAGTGGCATGGTAAGAGTCTTTGTTTCTTGTAATAAAAAAATATAGAGACGTATTTTTTCTTTTACTCCATAAGTAAGAATTCATATTTATAGTGCACTGCACAAAGTACACAAAATACACTGTGATTGCATTCAGATTACTTTTCTATGCAGCAGGTAATCTCTAACTGGCAAATGAGTGGTATGATACAGATTTGAATGACACGTCCTGTATCATCTTCCCACAAAACCCTACTGAATAAGTACTGAATAAAGAATATTTTTATCACCTGTCAGCCATACATGAAGGCATTAAAGTAGTACAAAAATCAACTGGACACTTCAGAAAGAAATCTTCTAGAGATAAGATTTTTTGGGGAAAAAAAAAAAAGGTAGATTTTTTTTCGTATGGAAAGTTACAAAATGTAACTCTCAATTTTATCTCAAAACAAGACAAAAATCAAAATGAATTAATCAAAAATCTATATTTAACATAATTAATATGCTCTTAGCAAACCAAATATTTTCACTTTTCAAAGTAGTAAATTTCAACATATCAGAGTGAAATAATTCATTAAAAACTTTCCTAACAAAATCTGTAATTTCATTAGAAATTGTTCTGTGGAAAAGCATAACCTGTATCTGATGTCTGGTTATGTTATGCTGTATATAATACAGTGCTAGGCACTCACTAGACAAGAGCAAAGACAGGAATGTTCTCTGCTTTGCTGAAGAATTTGCATTCTAAAAAGAGAGAACGTAACAGATAGGGAGGGGAACAGATGCATCTTTGTTCCTTCCCCTGTGCTTTCTGATCCCTGCCCATACCACCCTCCTCTTTATGAATCTGCATCCCCATTCAGTATATCTTCCCCCCTTTCAGTTCTAAATCCACTTGCAAGTCCTCTTCCAATTCAGTTCCATTCAGACTTTCCACCACTGGGTAACCGATGTGAAGAGAAGTGCTCCCATCCCACTGCAAGATACTGCAGGAAAAGCTGTACCATGTCCGCGGGTTCTGATATTCCAGTATTGGACTAGCTGTACAGACAGACTGCACACAGAAGCCTTGCCTTTCTACGTCATCCTCTTTTTGTTCCCTGCCTCTTGCCTTTTTACTCCAGTGCACTGCTGGTGGCCCTTACACTTTAGTCAGAGTTTGTTCAGTGCTAGTTATTGGGTATATTTTCTCAGTGGTTTCCTGAGCCACATGTTTTCATATGTTTACAATATTTTCCTTCTTTCTACTGACACCAATTATTCATTTTTATCATCTCCTTCTTCTTGACTGATGCTACTATATTAAGAAGGGGAGTATGGAGATATGGGCATGGATTTCCATGTGTTATGTGATGACTGGGAAATATTTTACATTTGTCAATTAAAACCCTGCATTTTTCATTGATGCAGAATCACTGTGGGGTTCGAGGGGCAGGGGGGGGGTTGTTTACTGACACCACACTTACTTGACTATTGCTTCCTTTGGATTTTTTTTTTTTGAGGTTTAGGTAGTTGCTACTGATAACATGTTCCAGTGAGCAAAATGAAAACCAGTTCAGGTTATCACATTTAACCTGTACAGTGTCTTTATGTGAGAGTTGAGGGTGTTTGACCCAATCTGAGTCAGACTCTGAGGAATTAACCAAACAGTGAACTCTAATATCCAGCTTTCCTATCTTCCTGATAACCAGACTGCAGGGATTGTGTAACTGTACAGTTTTCTGATAAAATTCACCTTGTATTCAGGAGCAATCTCAAAGGGCAAAAAAAAGCCTCCTCTGTTTTCCAGGGGGAGAAACGGAAATATTTTGTGCTTTCTTCTGGGCACATAGAGAAAATTGTAACATTTTAGCAATGTCATTTTCTAAAGAAAAATCTGTATTTTGTCCAATTCATGCAACAGTTATTTCATTGGGATGGCCTTCAAACAATTTTTTTAATGTATCAGTAATTAAATAATCTATACGTGGTTGTGTGCATGTATAAAAAACATATACATATGCATTTTTTTTACCTATCAGGCAGAGCTCTTTATCAACAGTCAGTAAATCACATTTGGTTTCTTTTTCTTCTTCTTTTTTTTTTCTTTCTTTTTCTTGATCAAGCAAACAGTATGTCAGTGCAGGGAAAATCTTACTGCCTGTTTAAGTTAGAATTCTTCCATGTGCTTCTTTTTACTGTCTTGGAGAACTGATGGAGTTTGGGATCCTGTTCTGTCTCCTTTCCTTTTCTGGTATATTTCTATTTAAAGTCTCACTGCCTGATAAAATGTCTGTATTTAGTGGCTCTGGCTCTAGCATTTTCATCTCCTGTGAGAAAGATGAAGGTTTAATGTAAGAAACAAGTAGATAATAGCTACTTCACATCAGTGCTCTGTAAGGCTTAATTTTTAGGACCTCATACAGTACAGGGTACCCAATTTGAAATAAAAATATTTTGAAACTGGGTCTATCTTTTTTAAACACCCTGTGCTTGGTGTTTGGACTAGTGAGTGGACTAGCCATTGTATCAGTCCTTTTCCTTATGCAAAGATCTCCCAAGGTCCCCTGAAGGATGATGTGGATAATGGTAAAAGCAAAAGAGTCAGTCTTGTATTATTATTTTTGTTAGTATTGTTGTTAGTATTCTTAAAACATTTTTCTTAAAAATTGCCTACCACTGCACTAGCAGAGAGCTAGAAAGAATAGCGTCCTTTTCACACTGATCCCCAAGTGTGTTTTGGGACAAGCCATAGTGATTATAGAGGCAACATCATGTACATATTAGCATGATTAGACTGCCATGTCTTAGATATCACACCATTCCCAGTACTCTGGAGCCTATATATTCTTGGCAGTTCCCCTGTGAAGGAAGCAGTTTGTGTGTTGATGGATACCATGCAAATTGTTCTGTCTGAAGGAGCTCTTGCACAATCAACCTATTTGAGAGGAGAAAAAAATGGATTCCCTCTGCCTGTGTAATGCTGTCACTCAAACCGCACCTAAATACCATCAGGAGACTGAAAGTTTGGGCAATTGTTGATTTTGGATAGCAATTGCTGTGCAGCATAGAGCCAGATCCTCAGCTCAGTGGCACGAGCATAAATCCAAAACCCAACTGAAACGGCTTAAATACTCAAGTTCACACCAAACTGGTAAGCAGAATGACCTAAGTGCATGCGTGACCATCTAAGAAAGAGTAAAGCACATTAAAATTGTGTAAGTGCACACAAAATTCTGAGGAGTACTGTCTGCTTTGCATACTTTTCATTAGTATTTACAACTATTTAAAGAAAGCTACTGGTGTTGTCAAAGCAAATTAACTTGTTCTTTGAAAATCAGTCTTCCTTTTCTTTAGGTGTATACTGTATATCCTCACACATTTTTTGCCACTGATGGTTTGACACGTTTTTATCTCCATGAACAACAAAGCCATGTATAATTCCATGCAATTGTCTTTTAAGATATGAAGGGAAAAAAACCCTAATTTACAACACAAATATATTAGTTTTTTTATATAAAAAGCATCACATGTATTGATCAAAATGACTTTCCTTACAATATTTGATGCTCAAAAGAGAACTAATTGTATTACATGTTATAAGTGTATATTATCCCATTCAAGCTGTGCCAAACAGGAAAATTGACAAGAAAGCATCTACACTGGAGTTACATACCTTAAAGATTTAATCAGATAACAGTGTCTATGCACTGAAGTAATACTATCCTAAAGGACCTTTTCAGATACTGCCTAACAGGAGTTTGTAATATCTTTATTAATCTTTATGTAGATTATAAATACTTTCCACATATATCTTGCCTTTTTTTACCTCTTAGTTTCCAAATGTATTTGTTAAGGCTAGATACATAATGAAACTTATATAATTCAAAAACCTAAAGTAGGACAGTTAATCTAAAGCACATCCATACGTACTTATAAACAGCACAGAATGAAAACAAAATTGTCTTGTATGCATACACAGCATATATATTCTATAATAAATTCCTCCTAATCAGTTGTGCACTTTATAAAACAATGTAAGAGAAATGACAATGCTGTCATTTGTATATTCTCCCTCCGTTCTCTAATGGAAATCTTTTTTTTTTTCCTTGCCAACTCATTCCTGACAATGTTAATGATTCACTATAAAGCAGCTTCTGTGCTATGATTTGTGACATTCAGGCTGGTTAGATGAGAGGACTAGGCAGGTTTCTGGGGAGTGTTTTGGATGCAGAAATGCCTTGAAGATAGCACTTTATTATATTTAGGACAAGTATGACATCCCACTTCAAGGAAAAGGCCCCTATACATATTGAGAAGGGATTTCTATGGTTTAAGTGGGGAGGAGAAGGTTAGTTTAAAAGAATGCCTCTGTGTTTTTTGAGACAACATAAAGATAGGAGGTAGAGAAATGGAGGCAGGAGGCAGAAGGATTATGGATAATGGAAGAATTTTGCCTGAGGGTATGTGCCTGCTTTGCCTATTCCTGTATAACTAGAATATTTATAATTCAAATACTTATCTTTAATAATTAAAAACCAAGGAATATTAAAGACAAAAGGTAGAGAATATTATGTACACATATGTAGGCATCATGCATTAAATCCCTACAGTTGCAAAATATAGCAAGAGGTAGATTTAAAGGAGGTTAAAAAAGTGAATATTTTAAAATGTCTTGAAAAAATAATTTCTAATTCACTCCAGTTCTGCCAGAAGTGATACCCCTTACTTCTTATTTCTACACATAACTAGTCATGGGGAGAGCTGCTAAAAATACACTGCATGGTGGCTTGACATCAGCACATCAACAATTAAAAAGTGGATACAAATATTTCAGTTTTCACAACCTTGAAAGTTTTGCTCATGATTTATGAAAACATTGCATTTACCAGGGCAATTGCATTTTGCTTCTACAGGACACTTAGTTACACAGCTTAAGTAAACTGCTAGTTGCAACAGAATGTAATATTCTACCACATTCAGTAACACCCTCTGATCTGCTTTCCACAGACAGCAAAGAAACAAAGAAAAACAGCCATTGCTGTGGATAGAGAAGAGTGTTTGAAAAGAGAAAGAGACCTCAAATATGCCCCTAGGTATTATAAAGCTGTCAATTACAAGCGGAAAAACAATACAAAGACTGTAACAAATAATTTATAAAGAGAAAACTACGCAATCATATAATAACAAAAAATTAATCCATTACCTTTGGATTATTTGGAAGATGCAATTTCAAATATTATAAATGAGTGCAACAAAATAAAAAAAACTGTGGTTAAAAATATTTCAGAAACAGAAATCTTGGAAACCAAAACATGACTAAATCAAAGATTGAAGTCAAATATTCACTAAGGGTAAAGAAGTTCAATTTTGAGGTATGTTGCCCTTATGAAAGTGAATGTACAGATGACAGCTTAAACTAATGCTTGAAAATCTGAGGTGTTAGTATTTACACCTTTACTCATTACAGCAAGGAAATGATTAATGAAGAATTAAACATCCTAGTCTCTTTGCTTCTCTATCAGAGTAATCTGTGGCTGAACATCAACACAACCTGACAATATTAAGAAACTCTTCTTCTACATATATATTTATGCATGTTATATATATAATGTATGCAAGCTTTAATATGAATGCTAACCCACCTGATTACAAGTTTAATATACTTATGCTGATACCAAACTGCAACTAATGAATAAGACTAATGAAATCATTACTCCAAATGGAGGAACTTGTTCGTAATCTAAAAATATGTCGGAAAAAGTAGTAAAATGCTGTTGTTGAAATATAACTGCATCCTATGTAATCTACCTCACCAGCCCCTGCAGGTTTAGATTGACCATTATATTGAATTGTGGCTTTTAATAGATGTCTGAAATATTACATATCAAATAAAGACCCACGGAAGTCGCTGGTTTTAAAGTACAAATGTCCGAACAAGATTTTTTAATGGTTTGTCTGTTTGTTTGTTTGTTTGTTTTGACTTTTTTTTTTTTCAAAAAAAATATCTGCCCTGGTAAGGCTACATCTGGAATACTGTGTCCAGTTTGGGGCCTCTCAGTTGAAGAAGGACGAAGAATTATTGGAGGGAGTCCAGTGGTGGGCTACAAAGATGATTAGGGATCTGGAGCTTATTTCTTAAGAGGGAAGGCTGAGAGAGCTGGGAGAAGAGAAGCTGAGAGGGGATCTTATCAATGCTTATAAATCTCTCAAGGGTGGGTGTCAAGAGGATGGGACCAGACCCTTTTCAGTGGTGCCCAGTGACAAGATGAGGGGCAACGGGCACAGACTGAAACACAGGAGATTCCATCTAAACATGAGAAAGAACTGACAGAGCACTGGGACAGGCTGCCCAGAGAGACTGTGTAGTCTCCTTCCCTGGAGACATTCAAAACCCACCTGACATATACCTGTGCAATCTACTCTAGGTGAACCTGCTTTAGCAGGTGGGTTGGACTAGATGATCTCCAGAGGTTCCTTCCAACCCCAACCATTCTGTGATTCTGCTTTCTCTTAGGAAATGAACCACAACTTATCCCAGTCAATGAAGGGCTTTCATTGACTTCACTAAGTTTTAGGTTTGGCTTATGGGACAGAGAAACAAGAAAAATATTTTTATATCATTTTAGGTCTTACAGTGTAAGTCTTAAAATTGTCTGGAAAAGTCATGTATGGGTAAAAAGGGAATATAATGCCACCTGCATTAGCTGTTCAGTGCCGAAGGGACTTGATATACACAGTAAACCCCCACAGTACTGGTGGGGTTAACGGTAACTAATCAGTCATAGGGTGGACCCAAGACAGTGAGTTTTCTAGCCCAGGATAGGTACCCTGAATGTAACCCGTCTTAACCTCGTATCCACCAGGGCAGAGGCTCAAGAGAAGAAGAGAATAGGTTGGCTGCCAGCTGTGCCCACATCCTATCAACACAGGTTGATGATGATGAGTAATAGATGGGAAAGATATGTGATGCTTAATTAATTACATTTGACTGCTGTGCTCTTTTTTTTTTACTTTATTTTTGCCATATGCATTTTAAGCTTCTAATAATTACAAGCTTTTATTTTTGGGGAGGGCTTTTATGAAGAAGACATGTTGAAAGCAATCTTATACTAGTTTATCCAAATGCAGATACTACCTGTTCAGGGGCTTTGTATTAAGGGAGTGGCGCATTTGAGGTTTTCACTTTAAATTAAACTCAATTTCTTGATTTATGCATGTCTGTTCATCTGAAAGGACAATTATTACAAGGGAAAGGAAAGGATCTTTTGACAAATTGATACAGATCAATATAATAGCTCAACCAGATCACAAATGAAATGCTGTTAGACCTTGCTGTATTCTTCCATCCAAACACAGCCCAGCTCCCTTTCCTGAATTTTTATCTTTTTATTTTTTGTCTGTGGAATATTTTCATCAGCCTTTCTGTGTTTCATGACACACACTTTTTCAGCCCGTGGAGCTACCTCTAGTTGTGTTTTCCTGGTACTTTTGCAATCATGTCATCTTTGTCATAAAGAAGGGTCACTGCTGACCTTAATTTTCATGGCTGCTTCAAAATGCACCCACCAACTGGAGAAAAGAGAATTAAAATAAAAAAAAAAAGGGAGAAATAATCTGGATTTTGGGGTGTTGAGGAAAAAGAAGGTTAAGTCCAAACAAATCCACTCTTCCCAACATACAAACCTGCCTGGGCTAGCTTCTTTTGTACTAGGCAAAATATTAAGGACTTACTGATAGTAGAATGTCCAGAATGAAAAACAGAAGAAATTAAGCCTGCATGCGGGAGGAATACAGGAGGTGAGGCAGTATCTCAATGAGTGGAGTGAATATCTAGATTGCCAACCAGTTGATAAGACAGACCTGTCTGTGACCAGAAAAAGGAGGAACTTCAAGGAAGTGCCGAACTAGACAGTGAGTAGCACAAAAGATACTTTACCAATGCCACACAGGATTTCAGTGAAGTAACAAAGCAGGGAAGGTGAGCAGTGGACTGTAATGGCTCTGGACTTCAGCAGAGATTCCACAGTTCATATTCTGGAGATTTTTAATTTGCTGGCAAGCAGCTCATAACGCTGAAGCAAAAACTATCGCTATTCACAAAATTTTGTATTTTTTACCTGCTAAGCCTGCCATCCTATGAGTATTAAACACTGTGAAAATTGCCCTTTGAAATGTTCAGTATTTGTCTACGTGAACCTTCTCCTATGCTTGATGGCGACTTTGTAACATGCATTTAGAATAGACAAGGAGGAGATAACAAGCTATTTTAAAAAATGAATAGCATAGCTGCTGCCTGAAGCTGAACATGCTCAACTCTTTTATAATGCTCAAACAGCTTTTATAGTTATAACATGGAAAGCATCTTCCTTTTCAAATTAGATTATTACAGAAGTGGTAAGTACCTATGTTGAGTTCACTCAGCTACAGGTTCTCAGACATCTGCTAAATAATCTGGGTGAGAGGACTGACCCTATGAGGATGTGAACAAGCCTGCACTGAAATGGATTCAGTCTGTTCCTGGAATTTCTCTTCAGTACTATCCCTTCTTTTTTTCTGCATGTCACACTGCTGGGTACAGAACAGGTCATGCCTACTGCCAGCCCTTCATCAAGGCATTGAAAAACTGTGGTCAAATACCCCTGAGTGAGGACACCACAGAATATGCAGATAAATTGCTGAACATGGAATTGGCATCCTGAGTTTTTATAATACAGCTACTGGAAGTGTTTAATCAGCAAAGCAGTTTGGTCCAGTAATAGGTCAATACCACCAGTTGCTTTCCAATGGCCTTGTAAATAGTAGAGATTTTTATGCTAAATCATACTAGTATGAATATCACCTCCAGAAATGAACAAGAATCCTGGTATGCTACTCTGGTTATCCAACTGCATGTGTGAAGGTAATCGTTGGTTTGGCAGAGAGAGCAGGAATTTGCTATGTCTCTACTTGAACAGTGCTCATGAGAACTGAAAGATTAAATGTGAAAGAGGGAGAAAAATACATGGCTGCAAGATTCTGGAAAATAAGGAAACAGTAAGCAGGTAGAAGGAACAGAAGGTACAGATACAGGAAACTGTAAACAAAAGTTTAATAATGAACTATTTATAGATCAGTCCAGGTACTCCTAGTAAATTACATCCAAGCTGAGAAAAAAAAAAAAAAAAGAAAAAAAAAATGAGCTTCACACACACTGTCAGGCGAGCTGGTCTACTCAGACTTAGTGCGTATTACTGTGGTATGCATAAGAGTAGATGGTAGGAGAGTATGGATACCTACATATGTGTAGACAGATCCTCAACTCATACACTGAATTTTATGCCAGAAACCACTAATGTCTAGGATGAAAATGAAGGAAATTGGCAGGACATCATGGATTCCAAGATATTTATAAACTTGGAAAGCTTTTACAATGTAAAGCTGTCTTAAGATGGAGCCAACTACTGAGAATGCTGGCAGCCTAGGAGCTGCAAAGCTCTGTATGTTCATCTGTAGATATGTTCGAGCATGTTTCAGCATATTTGTGCTGCTCTTATAACACACTAAAACTCAGAGCAAATCCCTCAACCTGTCAAGAGCCAAGTCCGTTGTTACCTTTTGGTATTAGATTTCTGTTTTTCCTTTTCACCATTCCACCTTCAAATTTTTCATTAGTGTTATGTTGTTTGTATAGAAATTGTAATAACCTAAAAGTGTGTGTTGACCAACAGAACGCAAGAGTGCTTTCACAACCCCTGCATGACTTTTCCTTGATAAAAAGAAAACTCCAAGCTCTTAAATTATCAGGAATTCTTTAATGTTATTATGATAACATTTAATCCAACTTCTAAAAATAACATGGTAGAAAACAGCTGAGTAATCATGGAGGCCAGTCCAATAGACACCATATAGACACACACACTCATGGTCTCCCATGGTGTGACAAAACAGTTGAAGTAGCAGGAAAGGCTTTATGTTAGCGTCTAAAGGGATGTTGCCCATGGCTAGTACACAATGCATATGCCCAAACATGCAAGTTTCATTCAAAACAGAATATGTGTAAAGAATTAAGGCACCAAGAGACACACACACACAAAAAAAAAATTAGTTGCCTGGCCAATGCCGGTCTGAGTAATAAACAAAATTAGATACACTAATTTATAGAGAGCAATTATATATGATTAGTACCACGTCCAATAGAATGATTCATATCACTGGAATGTTAAAATTACTGGCTATAGCCTGTTAGGAAAGAGAAGGGAACTAAAGGACAAGCAGTAGATAGTGTACAGTAAAGATAGCACTAACTGCTCTAAAATTATTGACGAAGCAGAAAATAAAAAAAAAAAACACTTGGAATGCTTATTGATCAACATGTTAAATGATAAATCACGAGATGGAGCAGTGATGCAGGACTCAGCAGCAGGCTACCAGATTGAATTTAGGAAGAGGATAAGCAGCTCTTCAAAAATCTATCTGAGATGACTAGGTAGAAGCGTTGCATTGTGGAGGATACTAATCAGGACTTCTGTGCAGGAAATTTTACCCAGTGAAATATTCTTGGATTCTCTGAAAACTTTCTAAATAAAAAGGTATTTAAAGAAATTCAAGAAAGTTCTAGAAGAGTCTGCTCTTAAGGATAATAAATGATTTGTTGGCAGTTATCAAGGTAGTAGTGGGCACAGTATAACTTCATTTTTTATGTGCAAACACACTACAGTCCCATCTGGTAGTAAAACAGCCAGCAGCTTTTAAGGAGTGATATATCAGATTGTATTTTTCTTTCCATCTCCTCTTGTCTCTGTTTGAGTTAGGGGTTCCCAGCTCTTGCTGATCTCAGAACTCAGTAGGACCAAAGAATGGGGAAACACTACCTTTATCAAGATCTCATGGCTCATCGCTCATGGCACTGGACCAACCTTGCTAAGTGACATTCAAAACCTCTCCCATTTATCACTCACACTGAGGGTGGCTGACCCCTGGTGCAGGAGATACACACATATATACAGCCAAAATCAGCTTTGAATAGATTTGAGAGGAACAGAGCATTTAAAAGACAGGCGCAAATGATAATTGGAAAATGTTTAAAAATACTTTACAAATTATCAGGGGAAAAAAAAAAAGGTAAATATATTTAGTCATACAGCAAAACAGAAGCTTTGTTTTAAAACTGAAAACTGTCCCAATCAGGAGTGAAAAGATTTTGAAACAAATAAGTAGGGAGGGGAGAGGAATGAGACATTGATTTTAGTGAATAAAAATCAAAAACAGTAGCGTGCAAATAACTGAAAGATCTAAAAACTCTATGTACCATGGTGTTCATAAAAGATATTGTTGATGTTTTTGTCATATATCAGAAAAAATAGTACCTAACAATGATAGATGCTTACTATGCAATGAATGTAAAATTATTGGTCTGTAGAAGTGGAAGAAGCATTCAACAAATATTTATATTCTGGCAAGATGATACATTCCTATTTTGTAGAAAAGACAAAATGCTTTTCATCGGTAACAAGTAGGGAGGATGTTAAATAGCAGCCATTAAATATTTTTAGGTCTGTAGGACTGGACAACTTCATGCCAAAAGAGTTGGCTGAGAAACTCCATTAAACACTACTGTTGACTTTTAACAAATGTTGAAAAAGTCAGTGTTGTGCCAACATCTTAAAAAGAAAAGTTTACATGGCTCTAGCCTATACCGCTGACATGAATCCTGAATGGTAATAATGTGATGTAACCAGTGAAGAATTGAAGGTGATAGCATACTGTAGAGGAATGTGGTTGTATGGAAAACAATCAATCTTCATCTTGTTTTGTGATGGTATTACAGGTTTGACAGTTAAATATACTGCTTCTGCAGTAGTCAGAATAAAAATCAATCTGTTTTCTTAATGAAGACAAAATATAACAGATTACTAGATTACAGTCTACAAGGAACATCATGAAGAAGATATTCTTGATAACAGAAAGGATTTTAGCTCAACACAAAAAGGCATTGTATGCATAGTTGGAAACTGATGTTATATAAACTTTTATTAGAAAAATATTTTTAAAGCTATGTTAATTAAACTGTGGAACTGTTTATCAGGAGATGATGAATTCTTATTATTTACAATCTTAAAAACAAAATCAGGTATCTTTCTCAAATGCACAGTATCTTAAACAGAAATTCTAGGCATAGTGCAGAATTTAGGTGACACTTTTGTTGATCATCATGTCTTACGGCCCTAAAATCTGCAAAACTTTCTGTTAAATTAGAAGAAATTTGGCCATTGACCTCACTATAGATAGTTCTTCTGTATTAATAACCTCCTATAAGGACTGAGGGTAATCATTGAAGATTATAAGAGATAGAGCTAATGGCCAAATACTGAGCTGTTTGGATTTTGAAATCCAATTATTAATTTCAGAAATTAAAATTGTCTCTATATTCAAGACTTCATATTATTATCATTTACAAGGTGCTAATTTCTCAACAGCAAGACCTATCAGTAGAAGTAAAATTATCTTCTAAAGGCAGAGAAAAAAGAAGCCCCAGTGCACAAGAAATTTAAAGTCACTCTGAAAAGAACACTAGAAAATATACAAGCAAGTATAATTCTGTACCAGCATCATGGAATGGACAATATATCTGCTAAGCAAGGGGGCAAGGTGTCTGCATCAATGCAGATCAACCCTGTTGCTTGACACTCGTGGCTACCTGTAGTACCATCCTCTGATAGTCATGTGTCATGGCCTAGAAGACTAAAAGATCTAGTCGATGATATGGACTCAAAATATTTAGTTTGACAGATATTCTCTCACTGAATGTTCCCCAAATTTAATACAGGTCTGACAAGACTTCTTAACTTGAACAGTTCTTTAACTTCAGAATTCAGTGCTGACACTGGGTCATCGGTTGGGTTATAAGACCATTCTTACCAAAGACAGAAAAAAACCTTTTCTTCCTCTTTTCATCCTATCCAACCAGACTCAGAAAACTGTATTTTTGTAGTGCATGAAGAAGTATGAGACAACTTTAACTAACATTTTTTCATTACTTTCTTTTAATAATAGTTATGGAAGAAGTAGTTGTTCTGTGCCAAATTACAGACCACTGTTTGAATGAAATCTCTCTACCTAGGGATTCTTCCCACCTCTTCATATATTTGCATTTATCTTCCAAATCTACTTTAATGAGCTCTATATAAAAATGAGAGCTCATACTTTTCGAGACTGATGAACGGGTAATTACTGTTCTGATTCCCATGAGAGGTCTTTGAAAACCTATCTTGTCATGGAAGTTAAGGGCATAATGTTTTAATTGTAGGTAGGAGAGTGCTGGGATAGTGCTTAAACTGAATATTCCACCATATAACCATTGTCCAAAATATATTTACGCAAATGACCTATCAATTGTGATACAGCTTTCACCTGTATGTTTAAGAGAGGTTAGATTTTTCTGCCAGTGAGTCTCACTTATCTCTCTGCTGAACTAAGAGCTGGTTTTAGTATTTCTCTGCTTCATGAGTTTGGAATAAGATAGAAAATAGTATGCTCTACAGATCAAAATTTACATCCATACTTAATTGATTAGCTTTTTATTAGCTTCTGGCAATTAACATAAATAAAGGCAGGAGAAATTACTCTCCTCAACTTATTTTTGGTGTCTATGAGCTGGATTCAGGTAAAAATCTCAATCCTTTACTTCCAGTTCAACAGGGCCGTGGGAGTCTCATGCTGCTGGATATCAGACCAAAAGATGCCAGTTCCAGAAACCTTCCCCCTACACCAGCTATTAGGTAGATGGTGTAATGGGTATACCCACAGGTAATGGGTGCAGCAAATTCTGCCTGCCCTGGGGCACAGTGTCTCTGGGACCAGTGCTGCAATGGGAACATTCTGTATAGCAACAGCAGTAGCAGTGGAGTAGAGTCCAAATTTTTCACAGCAAATTAAACTTATCAGAATTTTTTTATCCTATTTTTTCAGTTTAAAAAAAAAAAAAATCAGGTCAGGGTTAGGCAAGAATTTGGAACAGAAACCTGACCAAAACAGGGATTTGGGGACCCTGCCTGGGAGGAGAGGAGCTTGCAGCTGAGTCATGCACACGTGACAGACATAGTTTCTGGAAGAGGAGACAGAAGTGGAGCCTCCTACAGTTAATTTTTCACTATCAGTTCAGGAACTAATTGCTTTAACACCTAGATGTCCCAGATCAGATTGTATCATCCCTTGCATTGTGTAGATTAAATTAAGCAAATACATGACTCCTGCTTAAGAGCCAAAATGAAAAAGGTTCTTCCATTTAACCAATTTTAAAGAATAAAATACTTTATTTAAAATTTTATTCCACTTCAAAATGCATCTATTTTTTATTTTTGAGGGAATTCACTTCAAAGAAAAATGAAACAAAATGTTTTTCCTCAGATTAAAATAAACCTTTTGATTAATCCAAAACAAATGTTTTCGAGTTTGTATTTCAGAAAGAAAAGGAATAATAACTTAGCTTTGGGTTGACTCAGTAGATATATTTTTTCAGGTTCTTTTTCCAGCATCAAACCAAAAAAAGTAATTTTATTTGTTCAGTTCTGTACACATATATAAATGGATCCTGTGGGAGAGCCAGGTGCTCAGCATCTTTGAAAATCAGGCCATTACAGTAATGATTTTACCCTATTGATCTTAAAAAGAAAGGAAATTGTACAATGAATATATTTAGAGATGATACCAAAATAGGAAGGACTGGAAATAGCAAACATCAGAGGAGCTTAGAAAGCATTAAAATGAATACGATTTAATGTGGATAAATGTAAAATAATACACGTGGAGGAAAATACTGTCTGGCATAAAATCAAAGGAACATTCTACAGGAAGAACAGTAATGTGGAAAAGATTTGGGGTGAGAGATAAGAACATAATGGACATGAGGTTTCAATTTAATGATGTTGCACAAGTAGCAGATCTATTCATGAAAACAGAGAGATATGAATTAATATTTTTATTTGTTTATTGCTAGTGGCAAATCTAGTGTTCTACTTCTTAGCATTAGCCAAATGCTATTTGGAGAAGTCAATATATACAGAATATCCTTTTTTTTTTTTTTTTTTTTTGGTGTGTGTTACACTACCTTTCTGCAAAGAAATTCATCTTCTATTATGTTCAGTAGGAACAGCAAGTGTCTTAGAGAGACTCCAGGAAATTATGACAGAAACAAGTATTACAAGGTGTCATCTATTCTGTGAGAGGCTAAGGGTACTTCATGGTTAGAGCTTAAGGAAAAGAAGCTTTGATAACAGTCTTTAAACATTTAAATGGCAATAGTCCAAAAGGAGGAAGAGATGATTAACTGAGGTTTGAAATGGCATGTTAGAGAACAATAACTTGAAAGGGGAAAGAAATGTGTATATAAAAATTAAAAACAAAATGTAAGTCACAAGGGCAAAGAGTTTAAGGGAAAATATGCCCTAAAGGTGGTTAATGCATCATGTCTACATGTGCTTCAAAAGAGATTTGATAAAACCTTGAGGGCATTTACAGAAGACAACTTTCTATGTAGGGCATTGGACCGTTCTACCTAGATGATCTTTTACACTTGTCCCAGACTCAATGTAGTTTGTGTTTTGCTGTGCTTCTCTTAATTTTCTGAATTTCAGATTATTTTTTTATATTTGCAAGGCTGGCGAGAAGATGGGTATGGTTTTAATTTGTTCATGTTTTTTGAATCCAAGCTGATAAGTCTTGACCTGGAAAAACAGAAGATCTATCACTGTTGGGTTTATCAGGTTTGGCGTTTTTGCAGTGATGTCCAGATACATCCTTGACCAAGCACAACAGGCAAGTGTCTGAATCCCCCAAGTTCAAGACTGATGTTTTCAGAACCTTGATGTTTTTCTTAATAGATGTCTCAGTTAATTATTCATTCTGCACAAAGGAAATCTTCCAGAGCTGCTTCAGATGCAGGAATGCAGCTCAGAACCAGTTAGCTTCCATTTCACAGCTTCAAGAGGTTCAATGCAAGACTACAATTTTTTATTTCCAAATGAATATTGAGTTTCTGAAGAACAGGAAGACAGTCTCAGATACTTTTAAAAAAAAAAAAAAAAAAAGATTAAAAAAAGAAGTCACAAAAATTCTCCAGCTTTCTTCCCCAGCATACTCCTGCTCAATCCAAGCCTTGCCTGCGGGGATTTTAAGATGGAAATCACATGGCTAACATTAAAATCTTGTTAAAGGATTAGGGGCCACATCCTGGGCCAGGTTAAATTGAATGCAGCTCCATTGACTTCAGCAGAGTTTTACCATTTCACAGCAATTGAGGATCTGACCATAAAAATGTCTTGGACTGGTTTATTACAGAAATGGATAGGTATGTTCTTCTTTGATTTCTGGCTCCAAGTTCTCTCAGCCCGTTATAGTTGTCTAGTTCTTGACAAACTGAAGTAAAAAATGACATGCAGAGTCAAATACTTGAAAGTGCCTTGCAAGATAGGAAATGTGAGCAGGAAACTTGCCAATGCAACATTGTGTTGTCTCATTTTCATGCATTATGTCACACATTTTATTTGCGCGTGCACACATCTTTTTTACAAAAGTATTGCCCCTCTTTACGTATTGGCTGGAGTGAGGCTCCTGTTTTGCACTTCTTTTTATCTTTTCCACTCATTGCGTGGGTCCCAACCTAATTTATAATACTGCTATCCAAACTCTACATAAAATACACAAATTATTCATTTCTTCATGAGCTTTTCCATAGTGGCTCATTAATAATTTTTATGACCTCTTGTGAGAAAAATATTATAATTTCTTTTCCACAGATGAGAGAACTGAGACAAGAAAGGAACATGCCTTGTTTTGGACCACAAAGCAAATTAGTGGCAGGCTCAGACATCCTAGCTTTCAACTTGTATTTCTTCACAGGAGGAGAGGGGCAGCCATACTCACAGCCTCCAGTATGTGCACCAGCAGTCACGAGGGATATTCCAAAAGGCAGGACCAAAATACTGCAATGAGGGTACTCAACTAATGATGAACACAGTTGTCACCTGTAAAAATATTATCTTAATGTGACTTAAAGAATTTCCGTCATAGTAACAAATATAAACAACTTTTCAAGGTCTACTGCTTAACCATTTGATTGTGCTTTGAGTTTACAAAATCTCCTCATCTTCTATATGCTTTTTATCTCTCTACACAAGATGTTGTGGGGCTTCCAGCAACAGGCCTTCTTACAGCATGGACGGTCTTTGACAAGTACGTGGTTTTGTCATGTTAGAACTCTGAACGTAATGTGAATTTGTCCTTATTAATGAAACACGTGTTTTAATTACTTTTATATTACATCTGGAATTTCTGACTCTCTGGATTGTGGTACCATCTTGCAAAAACTATGAAGTAAGGTGTAAGCAACCCTGCTTATACACTGGAACTTCAGGTCCTTCTATATATGCAAGTTCCGTGCTGCTTTCTTAATAATGTACAGTAATAATATGCAATATAAAAGCAAAGATTCAGGGCAGCCGATTTCACGATCTGTCAGACACACATATCTCAAAGAAATGTTTGGTGCATTTGTTCCTGAAAACTGGTTAGAAAATACTGTATCTAAAAGCTTTTTCTTTTTTCTTTTTTCTTCTTTTTTTTTTTTTTAATGTGGTGATTCATATAACTAAGTTAAAGCATATGGAAATGTTATTTGTACACTTTTTTCATGTCAATATTTTATCTCTATTATGAGAACAAAAAGTTGTACTGTCCCAGGGTATATCAGTCATCTGCTTGCCTTAGACTCTTTTGATATTGTGCATTATAAGATATGGACACTTCTCTGCGGCAGAGACTGCAAGAGTATCTAGAGGGCTTTCTCACTCATTTGATCGTTCTTGTGTTGGATCCACCAGGACCCTATTTCATCTTAGCCTCCTGGTTTTTATAAGCGACTAAAAGAGAGAGACATTTAAAGATAAGGCTGCATCTCTTTTTCACCAGAGAATATAATGTCTCCTGTGAAGAGTATGAGAGTGCTGAACATCATGAGAAAGGCTGTGTTTACAGTACCTTTAGCTGGAACTAGAAATGGAAATGTCAGAAGATCCAAGAGAAAGCATGTGCTTGGGAAATTTTCAATCCAAAGGTACAGATTAGAAAGCTTCAGGACTTTCTCTAAAAAGCTTCTGGGTAAACAGATGAACTTTTAATACTTACTTGAATGCCATATCTTGGAAGGACAAAAGCTGACTGGAGTCTAAGTTATAGTCTTTGATCACATCGATCTCACCAACACAAGAAGATGAACCTGAAGTGAACTGCAGATTTAGCTGTTATAAGGAAACACAGCTTCTCCAGATGTTGCATTTCCGCAATGAGTTTTGGTGTTAGTTATTTTCTAAAGATCTGTGTTTTGTCTAGACAGGTATATTTTAATCTACCACATCACAACCAGATTTTTTTTGTCCTAAACCTTTTGAAAGGAAGGCCACATCAGACAGAAAAGATATGGTACCCCTCAGGTAGAGTAAATGATGCACAGCAGCCACCTTAGAAGCAGAGACACTCATCAGATGGATGGACATATATACTCTTGCAAATGCCTGCTAACATAGTTCTGCTAATCTAAAGGTCAGAAAGCAAAGAGCATTCCAGAACATCAACTTGGTTGTGGATACTCCTCCCCAGAGGACATGTTTTTCAAGACTCTGAAATCAGGTTGGCAGTTTATGAAAGATGTAATCTTGCTCCCACATGTCTCATGCAAAACCACAGGAAATAGCACTCGTGTTCCTTACACCAGAAGTCAAGACACACATAATCAAGTGCCATGTAGTCCCTTACTGTAAGTGTAGTCAGAAGGCTTCAGTTTACTGTCTGTGGTCAAACAATATGTGTGAGCAAGCATATAAAATATTTTTTTCACCTGTAAAAATTATTTTCTGTTGTCAACATCATGGAGGTATTTTTGTGATTCATCCCTTAAATAGCTGCTTTTCAGGACACATTCTCCTTTCTGATGGTTAGCATGTACATTACAATCACTCTGCATAGGTGCTAAATGCCAAAATGAGATATGTAGTGCTGCTTCACCTCCTATTACCTACTTATCCTTTTTTTTTTACCACTTTACACTTCACTTACACCAGTATAAATGCACCTAAATGTGAAAGCAGAGTCTGATCAAAACTAACTCTCCAATGGGCAAATTACATTCTCACTTCTGCAACTGCTATATTTAGCAGTTGTTAGAGAAAATAAGAAAAATGAAATTGCTGCACAAAAATTATTGAAGCCTTATTACAGCAAAAAGCTAGATTATTGTGTAGAGCTGATTTTTTAGAATATGTGCCCCTCTGACATTCTAAAAATGTATGTCTATTTTAGACATTTGTAAGGCATTTGGTAAGAACTGCTTAGAAGCTGATAGTGAAATTAAATTTTAACATTTGAAAAAGCTTAGTTTAGGTCAGAAATAGAAACCTATTGAAGAGCCCAGCCTTTTCTGTGAAGGATGTATCTCAAATCATGCAGACAACAGGAATGAATTTCTGGCAGTTTCCACTAGTGAGAACTTAGACAAGGCAGGGTATTATAAACTATGAATTACACACCTAAAACAAAGCTTAAGGTCCAGTTTAGTTGACCAAAACCATTGCATGACAGTTCTGCATACTACCTGTCTGAAGAACACCAGTTCTAACAGGCAATATTGATTCCTTAAAATCAATGTTATTTTGAGTATTGTCACAATCTCCCCAATTCTATATCCAAAAATCTAAAACTCTTCCTATACTTCCAAGACTAAAGGCGAAAGAATCTCCATATTCAGATCATGATTCTTCTTCCTATCAATCACTTCTTGCACCACCCTTCTTCATCACCGCACCATATGAGCACTCTGGAAATCTGAGGGGTCCACCAGAGAAACGCTAGAGAGGAGAATATTGGAAAGAACAAATCGTGAGATGTAGCGTCCTCTCACCCATCTGTAGCTATTGTGGAAAGTGCGAACCCCAGAAGACAGCCACTGGCTAGGGAAGTTTGAGATACGAACATGGACGTAGCAGTATTGCTAATGGATGGAGAGATGTGCCAATAACCTAGAGCAAAGGTGAACATAAGAGCTCTGTCTCCACACAGATGGTTTTGGACTCTGGAATCCAGCAGGTCTATCATTTCTGCAGTCTCTTCTGCTACAGAGTAGAGAAAGGGTAAGATTCACCTGCACTGCAACGATTCAGTAGCCAGTTCTATACAGAAATCCTTTGGGAAATATCATCTCCTTAGCCTCTTCCCTTGAGTTTTTGCTGGTAGAAGGGACAATCAGACCCAGAGACATTACACACAGATTAGCCACTTAATCTCATTTCAGCATTTATTGGTATTTATCCTCCTGCACTTGTTCCAAATAGACAAATGTGTCTTTTTTTGATTCCTGTGTAAAAGGACGTCCTTTTTCACTGTGTTAAAGCCCAACCTTAAAAATCAGATTTTCCTTATAAAATAGAAGGGAAATATATTTGGTGGAGGAAATTGCAACTAAATTAAGATCAGTATTAGATAAACAAATCCTTAAATGGCTGCTAGCTATTGATTTGCTTTCTGAACTGATTTCTCTGGCTCAGAAACTCTATCCCACGCTTGGTGGGGAATGCATATTGAAAGCCTAGGGTTTGGTCTACACTAGGGAAATTTCTCCCAGATTTGTCAGTGGTTTTAGAAGTTATTTGCTAGTGTCATTTTAAAAGTAATTGGAGTTGTTGTTTAGCCTTTACTGTGTTGGAATCAAGAACAGTTTTGATTTTTTGGTGCTTCATCTATCCGAGGACTTGAACTGGCTTTTAAGCAAGAATTCAAAAAGCCATATTAAGAAGTAATGACACTCCTGGGAGCTCTGAGTGGCACTGAGCCTCTGAGTTCACAGCTTTCTGCATTGTTCCCAGTGTTATCGGGATTTTTATCATATTTCACGGAAAGAATTTTTTTTTTTAAACCTGTTGCTCTTAGGCACCAAACTCATGCAACATTTGATAGCTACAGATTGCAAGTGTTTTAACATAGTGCAGATATTTATGAATTTGTGTCCCAATAGGTAACTTCAACCTGAATGTAATGTTAAAAACGCACAGGCTGTCAGACTGTCTAGATAATATTGACAATGCTATTGACAATAGTATGGTTCTGCATCAGTTCTTCAAGTAAATTTCTGTTTAAGTATAACATCTGTTCACATGAGAGCTTGAAACTTAAACCTGTAGCCACAGCTCTTTTGGCGAATATTTTTATAACATGTCCTGAGTAATTTTATAGCACCAAGGATGAGTGCATACCATGATCAAACAGTTGTTACTTTCAAAAAGTCTTTTATTGTAAACTCATAAAATTTGTGGTATTAACAGCTTCTCAACAAAAAAAAAAAAAAAAAGAAAAAGAAAAAAAAAGAAAAAGAAAAAGCCTTCTGTATCTTCTATATTATGAAAAGGGTAGTCCTATAGTTTTGCTGTAACTGTCTTGAAAGCACTTAAGTAACTTCATTTTGATGGGCACAGATGCACAGTTTCTATTAAATAACAGCTGTATTTCCTGGAAGGGAAGTCCTTTTAATAGCAAAAAAAAAGTTTGTAAAGTAGGCATTTAGCTCTGCTTTCTCCAGTAGATGTCACTTGCAGTACATAATAATTCATGTAAAGAAGTCGAAGTATATGGAAACACATTGCTTTCCTTGAAATACCCAAACCAAATTAAAAAGCCATTTTAGTGCCCTGTGTATGTAGTAAGTTTGGCATTTAGTTTATTTTAACAGATGGCAGTGAAATAACAAAAGGTAAAGCATTTTCGTTTCCAATTGATCAGTAAGAATTATGTCTCTATATCTTGTAATTTGAAATAACAGAAGGAGACAAATTTACTTGTTGACATATGTAAAGTCTGGGTCACATATGATCTAATATTGTATTGACATGCAGGATTTGGCAATTACCAGATTTACTCTAAAGAGAAAATGCATTATGTAATTATTTTTTTCGCAAACATTAGCATTTTGGATGAAATTTTGTAAGGAAAAATCGTAGGACACATTTACCTCAACAGCAGTGCTGTTTTCTTGTATCAATAAGGAGAACTTGAGAGTATATTACATATTTAAGGGAAGCTATCTTGCATTATAGTTGATTAGAAAGGTAAGCAATGTTCTAGGAACTTTCTATATTTTTTTCATTATTTTTCATTATATATCTTTTACTATAATGGTAGTGTAATTACACTGTCTCCAGTCAAATCACTTTGGACCTATACGCATGCGAAATACTCATCTTTGAGCCCCCAGTGACTCGGGGATACACTGTGCCTCCATGATCCCAAGGTCACTGCTGATGGTGAATTATCCACAGAGGTTCACATGTTATAGCTTACATCATTTTCCTTATATCCAATTGACATATCGGCCAAGACTCTACATTATAGGATTTAGGCACTAGTGGTTCACTTGCTGGCTGATCATCACAGTGTTTGATATCTCCTGTTTGGACGCATCCCTCCTCGGCTCACCTTAGCAGCCCTTCCTTTCATCAAGTACGAGATCATTAGGACTGCTGTATTTGCTGTATTCATTTCCATTCCACTCTCCATTGCTTGGATGAGGTGACTGGGAGACCCAGTTTTGGACTTTGGTCTTCTCCTTTTTCTTTCTTGGATTCTGACCAAAGACTCACAGAAGAATCCAGCACAGGTTAATTTAAAGAGGGGAATATAAAGTAGTTATACTGTCTGCTCATCTTATTCCCACCTCATTCCCCTATCTCCCCCAGGCAACCACACACAAACACAATTCTGAGAGTTTTCAAGTGGAACGTCTACCCAAATAGGCAGGAACCACAAAAATGTGGACATGAGCCCCACTACTATACCTTTGCTTTCTCCCACAAGAGACCTAAATAATCCAAATGTGAATAAAACATGTTCTGCTCAGGAAAGAGTTTGAGGAACCTACTATGGGAAAGTAGTAGAAATTGATAAAGCTTTGTCCCTCATCCCCAAAGAAACCTGGTGCACACTGTGAATGGAAGGAGTAAAAACCTATATTTTTCCACAAAATGCAGCTGGATGTGAAATACTGCATGGGAATCTCAAAAAAATGCTACTGCAAATTTGGCCCTAGTGAGAGCTACCTGCTGCCCCTTTCTGTCTGACACAAAGGGAGGAAAGGAGGTGGGAAATAGACTGGCAACAGTGATCATGCAGAAAAAAAATACAAGCACAGGATCTTTCTCATCAAAAAGAGAGCTTACCCTCTTGAACCTGGGACAAGACATACTTGGTGTAACTCCAGATCACATACAGGGAGCCAAGTCTGTGTTTGATTTGGTGATTCATATGAGAGATGTGGGATTCAGGTAGTCTAGTATGAGCTGTTCTGCATTGCCTGCTTCAAGTCACATACAGCATATTAGGCCTGTAAAAGTTTATATCTTCAGGAACAGGCCAAAAATTGGTATCGGTAGACTTAAAGAAGGAGACCAGTAGAGTCACTTTGTTGGAAAGTTATAGAAAACTTCATGCAGAACAGAAATGAGAAAGAAATCAGGGAATGAAGTAGAAATTAAAATCCTGATAAAACTAATCAGGTTTCTGGGGACTGTAGAGACTCATGCTCTTTGGCTACATTAATTTTTCCTTTTTTTCCCTATTTTCTTCAAGAGAAAGTAATTTGCCAGAAAAACAAAACAAAACAAAACAAAGCAAAACAAAACAAAACAAAACAAAAATCCTTTGAAACTTTGACCTGACACAGGCTTTTGATATTCTTCTGTTGAACTGAAGAACGGTTTATAATGCCATTGACCTATTTTCATAAGTAATGCAATAGCTACTCCAAGCTGAACCCATCCAGGAGAACCATATTTCTTGTAAGCAGTATTCATATTCCACAGTGCTGGGTGCAATGTAAGTCTAAAAAGCATAGAAGAGTTTGGGTATCTATTTCCTTTGCACCCATGTACAGTTTTGACAATTTTTTTTCACATAAAGAGATGGTAATTTCTCATTTAAATGAGGATATTATGTTTTACTGAAGATGCAAAAGGTTATAAACAGACAAACACAACCTGCAGTATCATGTAATCTAAACACAGAGATTTGAACATGGATTACAAAGTTAATGTACTGGACATAAACTGGTGCCTCTTCATCAGAAGGTCTCTTGTTCTCTTATGAATTTCATGTCATGGCACCAGAAATCTATGTATTGTGAGCTTCCTTTTACAGATCTGGAGGGAGGTATATATTTCACCTCTGATAAACCTGGCCAGTCACGGGGAGAGAGCCAGAAGGAAATCTAAGATAACTGATTCTGAGCTCTGTGTTATGCCCACAAGATAACTTTCCCTTTTGCTCGTCATAAAGGGAACTTCATTTCTCTCTCCAGACTCCGAAGGTTGGAGGAAACGTCCCTGAAATGGCACTCTGGCCTTTTGCATTCCTGAGTGACTCTTTATAACTTATCTATTGTTTATCCATGCTGAGGAATATAATCGATTTAAAGAATTTATTGCAGAAAGCTCTCAGAGTTTAAACATGGCACATCCAGGTATCTTTTGATATTGTGATGGCACAAGAGACATCAGCTTCTGACAAGCTCATCTAGGGGGTTGGGGAGGACATGAGGTTATCCCTCTCCTAAGTTATTTGACATTTGGGTTTCTCCTTCTACAATGTTTTGACACGAGTTAATTGCCAGCTTCATTCACGTGAGTGCATGTTTTTAAAGGCAGCACTGCAAGCAGTCGTGTGCTTCTTCTTAAAGAACCCAAGTACTCTGTACCGTTTCCAAATGGATATTCCTGCTTAGTTTTGCTATCAGTATTGGTAAACTTATATATTTACCTTCACTTGACCAAGTGAAGCTTCATCTGTCATGCCAGAGAGTAAGGACATCACACTGGATGTAAAGGACATTGAAGAAAGGGAATCAGCTAGTATATTACAGTGAGTGTTAAGTAATTAAAATATAAACACTTAGGAAAAACAAACACCCTGGAGTAATTTTAAATGGACAGATTACTTCTGGCAGCTTTGCCTTTTCGTTCTGTGTTCTCATCAACATTTTAAACCATTCAATTTCAAATATCTGCAGAACTCACAAATAAGACAGGAGATCCAATACTTTATTGATGCTTCCAACCAGAAAAATGAAGAAACACTGATTTAAATGGTCAGACTGGCCATCCTTCAAGTTATCATTCTTTTAAATCCCTGTGTTCCAGCAATTTGCTCTGAGACTTGCAACTCATCTGATTCCCACTTTGGAGAACTAAATTCTCTGAAACAAGTAGATAACCTCCACTGGCTATGATTTTATGACAGTACTTTGATTAGCAGGTGATCTTTCTACTGAAGTCAAGTGAAGTAAGTAATGATTCTGTTTTACAGTATTGCTGTTCAGGTATTGTTGACAACTGATTTTTTTTGTCATACTAAGCAACACAACACAGGATATTGGATACTCAGAGGAAACTGTAATTCTCTTGGGGGAAAAAATTTTAAAATGATATCTGGTCACTTTATACATGACAGGTCTCCAAGTACATGCTGAATTGCAAAAATATAACACACTCAAAAAGAATTTTTATGTGTCCCTTCTTCAATACATACGCAGTATTCTTCTCCCATGTCACAAAAACTGTAACCACAATTTACAAGTATATGCACAATCAAATTGCTATTGATTTAGCAATGCCTTCCTTTGATGTCCCTTGCCTTAACCTCATTTATAAAGCTGTTTTGCATTATTTCAAACTGTCAATGATTTGTGACTCATGAATATTCAAATCTAATTTGCACTTACCTTTTTTGCATGCATGCTTACTTGTAATATGTCTCATTTGCCCCTTGTTTTGTGTTTATTTGCAGATTGTTTAGTGAAGTACACTCTGTTTTTATAGCAATAGCATCTAGTTAAGCACAAGTTATGCAATTCTCACCTTACTATAGTTTTATATTGCTGTAACTTCATTAAATTCACTAGACTTTCTCCTGTGTAAGTGAGAGAATGAGGTACATGAACTCTGACGGTTATCTCTCTGTGCCCGAGTTCACGTCAACATCATTTACCATGTTTCATTGGAATAGCAATGGGTTTATTATATATTTTATTCAGAAAGAAATATCATCCTAATGTTTCAAGCTTCCAGACAGTTCAGATCTTCAGATCTGAGTAAAAATTAAGTATTAATTCATCTGATTTATAGGTGTTCACTGATAACACTTATCAAAGGGGGAGGGGGTGAAAAACAACAACAACCAACAAACAAACAAACAAACAAACAAACAAACAAAATACCACCAAAAGAAAAACCACCTTCATTTCACTTATTTTTGTTGCTATGGTAAATCCAGTAGAAAAACTCTCCAACTTAAGAATATTCATATAATAATATTCCTTTCTCAGGAAACAAAATAATCCATCTAGAAGTATAATAATTGCAGCACAGCAGGTCTGAAATCCCATTCTTTGCATGCTTGTTAATCTAAAAAAAGTCTGTTGAACTGTGAGGTGCCCAAGGAAAGCAGGGCGAAGATCTTTGTATAATTTTGCCCATGTATGGAGAATTATGTAATGAAAGCAGTGCTGCTTTCAAATACTAAGAATCTTGCTAGATGTTTATTTTGGGAACAGTTACCATGCATTGGCTGCAAACAGGACCTTCTTCAATGAATTAAGTCTGGAAATAACAGAAAAAAAGAAATTTGCTTTTCGATCAAACGATACGATCCTACTTGTGTGTCAAAAACCACTTGCCAGGGGAAGTGATCTGAAGTTAAATGGGGACGGGGGCCGAAGAAAGGCAATTGATGATTTTTCCATAATGTTTGAAAGCTGAAATTAGCCTGCAGTGACAAAACTGGTTATGTTCCTGGGTGCATACTGCAACCCTATTTACAAAGCAGCTCTAGGTGTTTGAGATGGTTCTTGTTTTGATCACGTTTGTGACCATATATGTGAACAATAAAGCAAGCAGGATTTTTCTTTGAACAAGTATTAGGTGAATACATTTCTGTTATGGATCAAATCCTGCTTTCATTAAATGGAATGGAAGCAGACTCAGGCTTTGGCTTAATACTTGCAAGAAACAAAAGCATGCAAACAGAGACAGGAATATTTCTTAGGCATTTTTATTACTCATTTAGTCTCCTGTTTAAAGAATTTCAACCAACCTATTGGGAAGTACAGCAAGTGTGATAGGTGACCAGTGAAACATCAAGAGTCATGAAATGAAAAGCCCAAATGAACAAATTGTGCATGAGTCTTAGGCTGGAAACTGTTTGCCCAAGCTATTCTTGGTGAATATTTTGAAGTCAAGAGCATGTTACCACTGAGGATTGACTGTACTGCCCTGATCTGATGTGGGGTTCCCAACTGGGAGTAAGGGATCTGTACCCAAAGAAATATGGCTGCATTCATCCAAGAGTTCATTTCAAATGAATAGTTTTATCAGCTCTTCCATAAAAGAGAAAAATATTTCAAATGTTTATTTTTAGCTTTGCATGTAAATAATAGAAATAAAGTGATCTGAGTATTTCACCTGAAACATTTTTTTTAAATTTCTCATATATAGGTTAATAAGTATATATAGCATAGTATGGCTTTTTTTCAGTAATGCCAGGACTGTGCTTTTAAATGGCATGTCTCAGCTGTTGTGAAGTCCAAAGTAAAGCCGTGTGCCCTCAGACACCCAAGAAATAGTATTATCCAGTATGACACATGCCTAGATATGTCTTACTGTGATCGTAATATAGCCTTGAGGTAAGAGTACAGGACAATCACTTGTGTGTTATTTTTTCAATGCTGTTTATGTTTATCTACATCAAAGGAAAGCTTCTGCTAGAGCTATTTTTGTTGTTGATCAATAGAACTCTTAGTGATGGTTTATAAATGCATATGAAGTAGTAAGAGGCAAGTTTTAAATTTAGCATGTACTTTAAAAATTAAATCTATTAGTACATTAACTTAATGATGTATCGTCACTGAAAAGCCTGCTCATTTTGAAAAACACTTTTCAAAAAGCAAAATTTACCACCATGGCACAAGAGATACCTAAAGTGTCAAACAAAAATCATGGCTGTGAATCACTGAAGTATGAATTAAAGAAATGATGTTTTCTTGTGCTGAGGACTTACTACAAGGGTGGTGACTGTCTACATTCACTATCAGCAGGACATGGAAAGCTGAGTATTTCACACAGGGAGACTTGGCATCTGCAAAACCACCTTGCAGAATCCTGCCACGTGTCCTTCATTCATGTTCTCCATCGGTCAATGGGACTTCGGGACACAGGCTTGGGCTTGAAGATGCTGAGAGCTGTCAGCATGGAAGACATTGTTGACAGAGATTCACAGCATCAAGGCATTTTTCTATGAACTTGTGGTCCCTCAAAGTGGTGAGGCCTATAGGCTGATCAGCAGCCTTCTGATGAGTGAGGATTAAAACTGGTAACATTCCAGTGTCTCATCTTTTGGACCTACATTTGTTGTGTAATCACACACTGTAGGACAACTTCCTTTGTAATGGATTAACACTGAAGTCAGTGGAGATACAGCACAGGTGAGTTTTGCTCTTTGAGTTTATTGACTAACTGTGATGAGGAAAACATGGTTAATGGAAGTATGTAAACACAGTAAGATGAACGCTTTAGACATCGGGTTTGTTGTTTGGAGTTAAGAGTAGTCTCTGCTTCTTGACACCACTACTAGGGAGAATCTAATTCACCATGAATACAGATATCCAGATTCTTTTATTCTACAGTGGATAACCTTCTGACGTCTGATAACCTGTTAAGTCTAGGTGTTGTTCCTCTGCTTCCTCTTCATCGGTCCTGCAGGGACCATTTTTTCCTGTGAGAACTGTATCTTTCCATTCTCTGCAATGTTACAGTGAATCATCCTGCTCAACCTGCCAAGATTCAAATGGAAGAATAAGGTTTTCAAACTGATGAACCAGAGAGGGAAAAAATAAAATCAGAAGAATCATGGAGGGTTCACCTTCATAAAATAGTATGTAGTAACTAATATAGGTTCTCTAACTTACCTTCCACCTGAGTTTCATTGCCTTGCATTAGTGAGGTAATTAATTTAGCAGGAAAGATAAAAGGAGCCAAAGAGATGACAGCAGACGCGTGTGAGAAAGGAGTCAGGTGGAGGACTGTAATGGTGGGCAGTGGAAAAGTGTTTTCAATGTGTATTTTGTAAATGTTAAGAGTGTAAAAGAGTGCATACAGAGGAGTGTGAAATGTGGTGTCTTTTCTGTTATTTCGTCCATGTTTGTGTCCTGAGTGTCTTCTAATAATAGTGAGGGTGAAGTCCTGCAGTCCAAGGCAACATGTCTAATCTTGTGTAGCTTCAACCACTTACAGCAAGGGGTTAAACTAAAAACTCCTAAACTGAAATGTTTCCTGCTTGGGTAGAAAATACATATATGTGTGTACTCATTTTCAGACTTCTTAGGGGAAATACTGTATCCAAGAGTTGTTTCGTGAGCTGGGAGTGCTGTGCTAAACCTCTGGGGCAAATGTTTGCATTGAATTGTTGAAAGAGTCTGAGATTGGCAACGGCACCCTGCCCTTGGCTAATGAGCCTTCCCCGAGAGAATATCAAGTGCAATTACCTTTCAGGGAATAACAACATACCAAAGAACCATGGACCCTGCAGAGAAAAACGAAACACACATTCGTAGGTAGAAACTGCTATGAATCAGCATTAATTATCCAATAGAGGGAACAGGATTGCAATAAGTCTCAGCTCTTGACTCACACCATAGATCACAGCAAACGTGAGCTACTTATAGACAAAAACATTCGGAAAGTTCAGCCTGCCCTAACCCTCCTCCACTCTCACGTACAGTTCTGCACTGGGGGCTGCACTTCAGGGACACATTTCCCGACCCACAGTTTGGAGGCGGCTGGGAGAGGGGTTTAGAGGGGCTGGTGCCAATGACGGACTTGTGAACGTCAACGGGACAGTTAGTTCAAAGTGAAGATTGGTTCAAGGTTTCCCCTGTGCCGACGTGGCCGAGGACACCAAGCTTCCTTTACAAGTCCTTAAGGAGGTGGCGCGGCCGGGCAGCCTTCGGCTTCAGAGCCGGGAGGACTGCGTCCCCCCCGGCTGGCTGTCCCTCAAATGCAGAACAGGGATACGGTCCCGGGCGATTTGGTTTTGCGATGCACTTTCCTAGGAATGAGACCGGGCGGGACGGGGTGGGGGTGTGGGGAGCACTAAAACCGTGTATTTTGGATTTACCGACTGGAAAAACACTTGAAAGTGCATGCCTAGCGCTAGAAAGATGGAAGGGGTTGCAGGACGCTGCCACGACCCCCGGAGCCTGCTCCTTTCTGCCGGGGCGCATCCTCCCTAGGAGGCACGGCTTCCCGGCGGGGCTCTGCGCGGAGGCAGCCGCGGTGGCGGAGTAGGGAGGTCAGGCAGGCGGCGCAGCGCCCCGCAGCCTCCCGCAGAGCTCGGCAGTGGCTGCCTGGCGCGGCCCGGGGTGGCTCCCCTGGGAGCTGGGAAACCCCGCCGCAAACTCTTCGGACGTGAAAACGGCGCGGAGAAGGGCCGGCTGCTTTGCTGAAACAAGGCACACGTATATTGAGTTTGTCAGGGATCATAAAATGTGAATTGATTATTCAAACAGCCATTGATTATAAAAGAATGCTTACTGCAGCAATGGGAAAGGTTAAAAGGAAATTGACCCTCTGCGTACGTGACATAAAGTCATTAGGTAAATGAGATATTCATACAGGGTGTAATCAAGGTCGTGTTAATTTTATTTGCGGTATTCAACTCAAATCTTGAGCTTCGTTTGGGGGCAGTAAATTGTCCCCGAGGGAACTGAAGCACCAGGTAGACCACAGGGACCGTAAAATAAAAAACGTAAATAAAAGCCAAGGAGGGCTGCAAGTTGCCCCGAAGCTCTGTGTCCATGGCGGGTCCGATCCCGATCCCCGCAGTGCTGGCGGTGGGTGCGGGCGCTGGCGGAGCGGTGCGGAGCGGAGCGGTCGCAGATCTGGCCTCCCCGGAGGGGTTTTCTCACCTCGCTGCCCCCGGGGTCGCTGCCGCTGATTCGGGGGAGAGCTCGAAGTGCGGGCAATGTCAAAGATCCTCGGGTCTCCCAGATAGGACGAGAACGTGTAAAAAAAATTAGATGCATTTATGCACATATTTATCCTCTCTAATTATAGAAATTAATCCTCTTACTTATGACTAAAAGGTAACGTCTGAGGCGTCCCTTTGATGTTTAACAGCATCATTTGTGGCTAACATTCCAACTGATTAAGAAATAATTGTTGTTAAATGCTTTACAAGTGGATAGTGTTTAATTGAGAGGCATTCATAATTTTACGGCTTACCGCAAAATGAAACGTAATTAAAAACGCAGGAATTTCCAACTGATTTTATTCCAATTATGTTTATTGTTCAGCCTAATTACTGCACAAGCTGGGGTGCTTTTCCCCATCTCTAAGTGGCACACGTCTCCCAAATATACCCTTGAAGATTTTTCTTTTCCAGGTACAGGCTTGGGACCGTTTTCTGCAGCCACCTTTCCCCCTACTCCCTCCCACCCCCTTATAATTAAATGCTCCAGCCTTTTCTTCTCTCCTCCGTGCAACACCTTGGGATGTGAGAAAGTGATGGCAGCTATCTTCCCTCGGAGATCGAAGTAATTGTAGAAGGGCTGATGAATTTCTTGAAGAAACACTTGCCACACACTGAGGAAAGCATCTCCTAGCAGGATTTTACAAACCAAAGTAAATAAAGCACCCCAGGGGCGATTTCCTTCTTTTGCGCAGTTTACTTCTCAATTTACCTCAGAAGGGATCACAAACACACACAAGAATTATAGCAGAAATCATGCTTGGTCTGGGGAAGATATTCCGGATGAAAAGAAGCAGAGATTGAAAGTGTTCAAAGGAAAGAACCGTCATTAAAATACCTGCCAGGCGCGGGACCGTTCCCCAAACCAACCTTCCCTCCTTCCCCGTGAACTCAGAAATCTCTTCAGCATCTCTTTAAACATATATATCCCTGGGAAGGAGAGAGAAAGAAAAAAAAAAAAAAAAAAGACAGAAAATCTCCCACACCTCGGTCCATCTTACCAACACCTTTGAAACCGCCTCATACTCCCGAAAGGGGTGGAGTGGGAAATAAAGTTATTTGGCTAATTTCATTGTTTGCTCGATTGAAGAGAGTTTAGTCTGTGAATGGATTTATTTATTCCTGAGTTTTTTCCATTCGTCAGCTGGGCTTTCGGGGGAAATTAGAGAGAGGTGTCTGAGACCATGCTAACAAAAAAATCAGCCGCTTACAGTTAAAGCGAATAATCACACCCTGACAAAATGGGGGCGGGAGGGCATCAAATGCCCAATACTGATTCCAATTCGCCTTTTTGCTTTGGGCTCCAAACCGTTAAGAAAGGATCACACACATATTTATTGCTCCTTTTGTCTCCTTCTTTCTAGCGGGATCCAACCCCCCGCGCTTGTGTGCGCGGTTCGGGGGGCTGTTGCTCTCTTTGGGAGGGTTTCGGCATTCACAGGTGTGCTTTGGCTCAGATCCGTCTCCTTGTACAGTCTCTCAATTCTCATTAAGGGTTTAATCTAGGTGTGAGGGTAGAAAAGTGTTTAAATTCTACTGGGGAAAAAGGAGGCGGGGGGAGGGGGGATTCCCTCTTATGGGAAGTTAGAAATAGCCCAAGCTTTCCAAAGAGATGTTTAAATTGGACCTAATGGAGCAATAGCTCCACTTGTTTTTTTTTTTTTCTTTTTCTTCAGCTATGAGTCCTGAGTCCTTTCATTAAACTGACATAGATTTCCAGAGATGGGGAAAAGGAGGGGTATCTGGGGTGGACATTTTATGTAAATGAGCAAATCCGAAATGTATTACAAATCCACTGTAATAAAACTGACAGTTTTGACAGTATTGACAACATAAATATATGTTGGAACACAGCACTTTCAGACACTTAACCGATGAAGCAATAAAAAGATTCGACTACAATATTTCAAATAATCGACATTGATGTTTTGATACATCATTTTTATACCTCGAATCGATCTATCACTCTGTGACCGGTCAATTTTAAGTAAAAATCTGCTGCAATTATTTACGCTATTGCCAATGACGACCTAATAACTGTTTTCAATTAATTACAGCAAAACTAAGCATTATGAGGACTAACCGTCCGTATATTTCATTGTACGGTCCCTTGCATTTTCTTATATGGAGAGCAAACAGATATATACATATTGCATTCTATTTGTGGGATCAAAAGAAAGACGTGCAAAGGTGATCACAATCTTAAAAACAACAACAGAAACACACACACACACACACACAAAAGTACAACCTCTCTTTAGGGAACACACCGCGGGCTCCCATCACGTACGTCTAGGAAAAACGCCCTAATATTTGTCAGCTCTTTCTCTGCGCAACACCAAGCCAAGCTCCAAAGATTTTCCACCCCCCTTTCTCTCCGGTCTGCGCGCTGGAGCTCACTTCAAACAATGGGCCCAGCAGCTCTTGGGGAAAAGAAAAAAAAAAAAAAAAAAAGGACATTCGTGCTTCGAGTGATCTCTTCTGTGTTCTGAGAGTCTCCGTATCATTTCAAAAGAGGTAGGGGGATATTGTTTTCTCCGGACCGAGAACTCTAGCGTAAAAATGAGAGCGCTCCTCTTCTGGAGTTTCATATGCAGCTGGAGAACAAAAGTGAATATCTTGAGTGAGTGAAAACAGAGAGCTCTGAGCAGAGTTTGGAGCCGTCTCGGATGCTCCAATATTGCACTAAAGCGATTTACTTTGCCCTCACTGTCCTTTTTGTTACGATGTCACATTGGAAAGAGAGATTTTGTTAATGCTTCGGGCTTCTTCGAACAAATGCAAACTAGATTTTTAACTGCCCTGGTGGAAGGAGCCTGCACGGCGTTAGTGAGAAGCTCTGACAGGTATTTTTCTCTTTCTGGTTTATGATGGAAATACGCACGTTGGTTGTTCATGGTCTTCACTTTTACAAACCTCCCAGCCTAAGACATAAAAACCAAAAAGCTCAGCTCTCGTCTGACACCAGCGCGTGAAGGAAGCCGGACAAACGCGAACGGGGGGTCATCCCTGTGCCCCTTCCCAGCACGGTCCTGGCCTCACAGTCCGCCCGGTCGGGTGGGATGCAGGGCGGCTGGCGGGGAGCGACGACACCAGACCAAGCAAAGCCCCGCGGGAGGCGTAGGAGTGGAGGTGGGCACAGGGTCCGACACGGGGACCCGCGCTGCTCCGCGCCCCGCGTCAGGCCGAGCCCCGCACGGGTCCGCGCGGGGCGGCGGAGCGAGCTGGAGCCCCGCCAGGTAGCGCTAGAGCGCTGCTGACGGTACCGAGCGCTGCCCGCCGCCGGCAGAGGCTGCCCTGGGGGGTCTCGCCAGGCCGGGATAGAGCCCGGCAGCCCAGCGGGGGGGAAGGGGCTCCCGAGGGGAGAAAGACCCCGGATAGTTCTTGCTTCGTGGAGAAGGTTTTGTTTGTTTGTGTTTGGTTGGTTGGCTGGTTTTGTTTTGTTGTGGTTTTTTTTTTTTTTTCTTAAACCAAAAAAATAAAGGACGAGGGGAGGTGTGGAATAAAGAGCATTAAAAGGGAAGTTAACAGGTAAGTAAATGAACCTCTTCCTAATCCAGCTCCCAGAGATCTCAGTCACACCGCAGCTGAGGTCAAGAAAAGTTCACCGTGATGGGCTACCATTGACTTTCTGGACTGGAAAGATTTTCGAAAAATAATAGATTGCTGAAAAGCGAAGTACACTACTGGCAGGCGGGGGGCGGGGGGGTCAGGGTGAGGAGCTAAATGAACCCAATGATCTGCAGAAGCGAAAATGTGCGTGACTTCACAGGGGCACCCGAGATGGGACCTCGAAAGTCCTGCAGCTGCGGGAAGTCGAAGGCTAAGACGAATAAAAAGTGACACAAGTTGTAAGATTCAACAGTAAAGGCAAAGGAAAGTGTGATGGAGAGTGATTTTGGGGAGCAGCAGAAGTGTGGCATAATCCTGATCACAAAGAGTAAAAGGTACTATCTACACCCCGCACTTTACCTCACGAGCAAAACAAAAACTCACGATGATTTTACTACAGGGTCACAGTGATGTAATCCCCCAGCCACATTTTACCAGGCAGATTGCCTTCTTCGTTAAATATGACACATTTCCTAGAACGATAGTTGGAGATAAAAAGCCAATTCAAATATGCAATATTTTTCATCCCGTTCCGCGATATCCTTAGCCTTAGTCCATGGGGAGATTTGCTTGTAAATGTAGCCTATGTGTTTCCGAACACAAGGGCATCATCCAAAAATACTTGAACTCAACGCACAAACAAACATTGAATAAAGTTACAAACAAGATTAAGGTTCAAGTTATTTGTCCCCGTAGCGAGGCGCCAATTGTTCTAACAGATGTAGAGAAGCTAAGAGGATTTAAACCACGCGAATTTAATAAACCAGATTAGCGAATAGGTGCTTTCCACCAATTCTAGGAACTGTAAAGTAAATCTAGCCTAAATTAGCCATCAGACCAAAGCATTGCCTATAAGGAGTGCAGAAAATTTCCAAAGGGGTCCAATAGGATTTCATGCAAGCATAGCTTGTTTCCCCCAAAAAACTTTCTATTTGCATTAAATCTTGCGCTAGGCGCACACGCGTGTACAAAACAGTGGTTTAAGATCCCCGGTGGAATATATTCTTGAAATCTGAAATATTACCTGTTGTGCCATCCGCTTTTGCAAGGCTGTGGAAAAGGAGAGAGAGAGAGCGAGCAAGCGAGCGAGAGAGGCATCTCTCAAAGCCAGCAAAGGACTAAGATGCCACACTTCGGAAAAGCTGATTGAAAACAGACTCTTCTTAAGTTTTAGAGGATTTTCTCTTTCACTCCCTCCGAGGGCTAAGAAGCCGATTTGGGAGTTTGAAGGGAATAGATTTCAGCGTCCATATTTGTTCTGGTGCACTTGTAAAATGCGATTTGAAGAGGATCTTTAGCCCTCTGATTGTCTTTGTATTGTTTTTCTTGAAACGGATCTTTTGCCCTTAATGAATCCCCACACAGCTGGACAGCTCCTGCTCGGACACTGAGAGCGCTAACCCCAAACTGACCCCAATTTGACACCACAAGATGAAATTTTACCGCCTGTTAAAACCATTTCCAGCCTCGGCAAAAGGAGATGGCTGTTGACTGAGATGCACTTCCATACCGGACACCTCATTTCTCTTTGGACTTTTAAACCGATGTTAAAAAAAAAAAAAAAAAAAAAAAAAGCCAAAACACACACACACGCTCCCCACCGACTCGTCTCTCACACTTTTCCTGGAAACACCCTTCGCTGTGAAAGTGATGCACGAGAAATGGAAATTGGCCAATTTAGTTTTCCCGAATTACTATGCTTTTAAAGAAATATGTCACTAGGTTGGGGGGGGGGGGGAGAGTAAATAAAAAATGATCTAAGAATGTGGAAGCCCTCACCCCCTGCTTGCACGTATCCCATTTTCCTCCGAGTGCCCAACAGCATCTTTGTTAATAGCTGAGTACTTTCATTTAAAGACGCTAAAATGAGATTCCTTTTTTAATGGCTAAACTGTAGCGCTTTATATACCATGTTCTCTCTGTGCTTTAATCCACTGGGATAGTGAAGAGGAAAAGGGCTTCAACTCTTTTCACGGGGAAAAAAAGACACAGGAGGAACATGAAAGCCCTTCATTTACCATATGAAATTTCACTTTCTATCAAGTTAAAATAATTTTTAAAGTTGATCCCTGTCCCAGATTACACACATGCACAGCAGGACAAGCCAACGCAGGGGGTTAATTAGTTTAGGAAGGACAAGGAAAAAAAAAAAAAAGTGAAAGAAGCAGCACTGAACACTGCAAAAACCTTTGGCTGCTTTTTTGCAACTTTGATTTTAGATTGCTTTCTAACAATTTCTTAGTCAATAAAACCAAGACCTACAGGGACTTACGTGAAAAACAGAATTATGAAAAAGAAATCAGGTCTAAAATTAAATCCATAGCAATGAAGATCTTTCTTCTACGGGAGACAAGTAATCTAAAAACTTATTTTGAGAAGAAAAACGATAAGCCTCTCCTATAGCTTGAGATCTGAGCAAATACATAGAGCCTTCAATAGAGCTAGATTACTTTTGCATGGCCACGTTACATGGAAAGACCTCTTCTATTTGAAACTACTTGAAATAAGACACACTTGTGTATCTCAAGTGGCAAGACTGTAGGTTTGTGCTGCCTTAGTTAAAAAAAAAAAGTTTGAAGGCTACAAATATTTAAAACACATCCTCTAAGGTGGCTGTATGGGCTGTATTCACAACCAAATGATTCCATGCAAGTTTAGAAATCTGGCATCCTTGGGGCAAAAGGTGAGTGGGACAGAAAAAAAACAAATAGCTTTCACCGATTACTAGATCTCTTAAAAAATCTGTTAGAAAACTACAGCTGTAAAAGTAGGAAAGGATTTGCATAACCTACTGCTCTGTAGGTCTCCGCGCACCCAAAGGATTAGCCAAGCATTCATTACCATGAATATCTTGAATTACGTTACCGATTTATACGACAGAGTATAAAATACTGCACAAGAAGACTGGCTCTTTCCCTGTGAAATGAATCGACTTAACCACTGCTTGAAAGAGATCTACATACTAAGGGCATTTTTACTCACCTCTCTTTACAGTCCCGTGAAAGTCAGTCACAGCAATTCGGTTGTTCTTAGGACTAGCTTTAATCTTGGAGGAGATCCTCTAGGAAAAAAACAACGGGTCTGCTCTCTCCGGCTTCTGGCTGGTTTTAAGCAGGGTGCAATTCTGGCTAAAAGTAGGAGAAGGACTTTTCTCCTTATTCCCTCTATATTTGTGAATAGAGCCCTGCTCTGCAGGGTTCGGCGCTATCGGAACACGCGGGAATGCCCACTGGCGTTTGTCAGCCCTCCACACTATCTTTCTTTATATGTGAGGGCTGATTTCCCGCAGACATCATTGTTATGATGGCTCATTTAATCAAACTGTTTAATTGCTCCGGTAATCACTATCATCATCACAGGTACTCAATCATTCATCATTTCGGAGGGGTTTATTGACCTCTGGAGCTCATTCCCTACGTCTATTAAAATCAGGCCAAATATCTACAACTACCCCCTGAGTAATTTTCTTAAAGTTAAAAAAAATCTTAAAACCATCGTCATCATCACGAAAAGCAAAACAAACGCAAATGAAAACTATTTGAATAAATCATATTTTTCCTGCCGTGTATTTTTAAAAGCCATCAATGTATGAGGCCACATTCACAACTGGGTACATAATCATTGATAAATCCCACTATTAACGGTATAGTCGGTTTTAGATTTTATGTGTAGAGGACCGTGAACGAGGGTGGGGGGTTGGGAGGACATAACTGCAGCAATCGATAGTTTGACCATCGCTCCTCCCCTAAACTTCAAGCATCCCCCATGATTGATGATCCCGGGTAGCTTTGGTAATTGACTGCTCGGAGGTAAGGCACGGTTACGCTCCGGCAAAGTGATTGGGCGAGAGAAACACACCAAAATTAACGTCTGTGTGTGTGCGTGCGTGTGTGTTTGGAAAAGTTCATTTGGTGCTCAAGGGTGGGGGGTGCATCATCGCACTTAATTTGCTAAATAACCCCACTGTAATTAGCACTACCATTAGAAGGCATTACCGAACTAATACTTCAGCACGCATTCCACAAGCGCAGCGTCGATATACGGCAAAGTCCAGCAACACACACACGTAAATACAGTGCTCGCCGCCGGATCCGCTCAAAAAGAACATGCAAACAAAAATCTACATAACATCTGGATCTCTCCTACAAAAGGCTGAGCATGACTTTGTTTTTAAGCCCTTTTCAAAGCCTGGCAGCCTAATCGCAAAACTAAAAAGGGATTTCCCCCTCTTCCCCCCCTGCGCATCTCCCCCCAAGACATCCACAGCGCGCTTGATAGCAGCGATCACTTTATGAAGAGCGGTGCCAAACACGGTTTGAATGAGGCTTTCTCGTCATGCCCTGGAAAATTAATTTTTAGAAAAGCACAATGAATTGTCAAAGGAAAGAAACCACACTTGCAACATAACGTGCTGGCGGAGAGGCGCGTACTTGGCCGGAGCAGGCTCGCTTCCCGGGGAAGATCAACTTTGCGCGCCCCTCCCGTACGCTGTAGCTCTCCGTGCCCCCGGACTCGCATACCCTTCGCCGCAACAGCGATAGCCGGCGATTTAAATAAATAATTCAGCGCATAAATCAGACGCTAAACATCGCGGTTAATCGGAAGGTATTTTGTTGCTAAAATAATCTAGCGCAAACCAACCCGGGGCTGGGCTTCTATCGCACTTTTCTTCTCGCTCTCTGCAGTTTTCCCCTGCCTCTCCCCCCTCTCGCACACACGCACTCTCCCTGTCCTTCCTCCCCTCCCTCCCTCCCTCCCTCTCTGCTCCCTCCCTCCCTCCCTCCCTCCCTCTCTCTCGCACGCTCGCTCGCTCGCTCCTTCCTACACGCGTTGCTTCGCTCGGGGCAGGGGCTGCTGCGCGGCTCCCCCCGCGCGGCGCCGCGGCCGCCCTGCCGCGCGCTGCGCATCACCGGCGCTCCGCCGGCTGGGCCGCCCCGCGACCCGCGCCCGCGCCCCGCGCCCCGCCGCCGCTCCCCGCCGCTCCCCGCCGCCGCCGCTCCCCGCCGCCGCCGCCGCCGCCGCGCTGCAGGACTGGCTATGGCCACCACTACTTCCGGGTTCCGTCACTTCATTCTCCCGCCGATCAGCGCTGCAAAACTGAGCCTCTTCTATAAGGCAGCCAGCAGCCAACCTGCCAACACTTACTGACACTCACTCATCTCAGAGAGCGAGAGAGAGAGGGAGACAAAATACCTACCGGGAGGAGGAAAAAAAAAAAAAAAAAAAGAGAGAGGGGGAAGTCCGGGCTTTGCAAACTATTCAATTTTTCTTCGCATCTTTCCCCATCCCCCTTCACAGTACTTAAAAAAAAAAAAAAGAAAAAACAAACAAACAACAACAAAAACCAGCCCTATAGCGATCCTAAAAGGCAAAACCCGAGCGCGGAGTTACTGGAAGAAGAAACCGGGGTTAAAAAGATTCCTCCTCTCTTCTTCATCATCATCAACCATCATTCATTCACTACCTTGACATTCCCTGGCTTTGATTGACAGCTGGAGTGGCAAAAAGCCATGAGACACGACAGTTTGGTTACATGTGGGTTGCTGACGGGCCGATCGTAACCTTCAGTTTGGGGGCTTGACAATTTTTTTTTTTTTTTTTCCGTAGAGAAAGAAAAAAGGAAAAAGAGAGAGAGAAAAAGGAAAGAGAGAGAGAAAAAAGAAGAAAACACAGAAACTCATCGTGGTTCTTGACTGTTTTTTATATATTGTTGTTGTTGTTATTGTTGTTATTATTATTATTTACCCATATTGGAGGATAGGAGAAGTCTATAAGTGGGTTGCAAAAAAAAAAAAAAAAGGAATCTTCTTCACTCTAAATCACTTTCTTTGCTGGACTGGGATATTAAATATACGACACATCCAGGAGTTTATTGGAGCGCAGACTGATGGCGCAAAGGGTAGGTTTAAATCTCCAACACTTACCTATATATAAATCCTCTCTTAAGAGGGGCCTGTCCGATTTGCTCTCCTCTGTTGCTGCTGATGATGGCGGCCACTATTAAAAAATAGCAGCAAAAATTATTCACTAGCTTTTCGTGTGTGTGCGTGAGTGTCTCTCTGTGTGTGTCTCTCTCTGCAATTGTTCCACGCTTTTTCCCTCTCTAGCTTTCCCCAGCAGCGCGATTTCCCTGCTCTCTGCCTGCTCAGTAGCACGGGTTTCACAGGGGAAAGCTCGCTGCTGCTGCTGGCGTTACAGCCGCTGCCTAGGAAAGACTAAGAAACACATATGTGTGTTTGTGTATATACGGACGTATATATATGTATACACATATAGCTGCCTTCTTTTTTTTTCTTTTTTTCTTTTTTTTTTTTTTTTTTTTTTTGTCTCTGGCTTTGACAAGGACAAGGGGAATTGCTTCTAAATAATGTTTCTGGTAACTTTCAGATTATTTCCCCCTTTATCTTCCCCCCTCCCCCCCCCGATGCACCCTAACTTTATTCTCCCCTTCCCAGTGTTGATTTATTTATATAGTTGCTTTTGATTCTGCTTGTTTATTCATTTATGTTTTATTTTTTTATCCTTCATTTCTAATGCAGAGTAACTCTAGTTTCTCTCCTCCGTTTCCTTCCTTTTCATCCCCGTTTCCTTGTTAGGGCTTCTCCTGCCCGTGCTGAAGAGGACCATCTCCCTCCGCACACACAGGCACACACACTTTCCCCCTTTACCTCTCCCTGCACCCCCACTCCTTCCTCAGCCTCTCCAGCCCCTGCTACCGATCCCTGTTGATTTTCATTTTGCACATTTCTCTCTCTGTTGTGGCTGTTCTTGTTTTGTTTTGCTCTGTTCGTGTCTGTCCGGGTGCTTTACTCTCTTCTGACTTTTGTTGTGTTTGTTTGTTTGTTTTTTTATTCCTCTCTCTCTCTCTCCCCCCCCCCTTTCTCTTTCTTTCTTCTCTTCCGGCCCGTTTTTTGACAGTACGATGAGCTGCCCCACTACGGCGGGATGGACGGAGTAGGGGTGCCGGCGTCCATGTACGGGGACCCTCACGCCCCCCGGCCGATCCCCCCGGTGCACCACCTCAACCATGGGCCGCCGCTCCACGCCGGACAGCACTACGGCGCCCACGCCCCGCACCCCAATGTCATGCCGGCCAGCATGGGCTCCGCTGTCAACGACGCCCTGAAGCGGGACAAGGATGCGATCTACGGGTAGGTGCCGCCGGGCCGCCCGGCGCCATGGCCCGGCTCCGCAGTGCCGGTGCCCGCGGAGCGGCGAGGGCAGGAGCGGGGCGGGCGGGCGGCGGGGGCTCCCGCGGGGACGCGGTGGCGGGCGGCGAAGGCAAGCCGAGCCCCGGAGCGGGGCGGGGGGGAAGCCCCGGTGAGAGGGCGGCGGTCGGGGGACCCCCAGCCGTCCGCTCCGGAGGGAGACCCGCGCGGTGGCATTGCCACTGCTGGCAATTTTGGGGCGAGTGCAATTTCAGCCTGACTCTCAGCTGAGGTGCCAGCACCCACGGGAAGCGGGTCCTGGAAAAACAGACCTCTCGGGAAGAGAGGCTGGACTACTGGGGGGAAGTGGTGTTGCCTTGTCTTTTTTTTTTTTTTTTTTTTTTGTTTCCCTTGGTGGGTTTTTGTCTTTCTGGGAAAGGCCCCAGTTAGGAGTTCAGGCAGGAGAGGCGGCTCTCATTGCTCTGGATTTTAGTCGGAGAAGTGTTGTTCTGGTGTTCTCCTTCGTGCCATAATAACAGTTTTCCAACACTGTAAATAAAAAGCCATTCACATCTCGGAAGGTAGTAAGAATAAAAGGGATTCGCTCTTGCAAGCAGCTCTTCTCTGAGACAGAAGAAATAAATACATTGGGGGCACTGAGCTGGGCTTTCTATTTAGGAAAGGAAGAACAAGATGAAAAAGAAACATGTACCAAACAAAACTCAAACCTGTGCTAGGGCATTGCTTGTGGAGAATGACACTGATTGCCTTCAGTGTCTTTTAGAAAAAATACTAAATTTTCCTAAAAGGAAATATAGTAACAGATATGACAGAGTGTGAGGCCTTGATCAGGCACCAAAAACGAAAAGAGACAAATGCATGCTTACCACTTAGCTCGCAGATTAAATATATATATTTTTTTTCTGACTACCCCAACTATGGGAAAATATTTCGCAAAGTGCTCCCTTGCTCCACTCCCTCCTCAGCTCACTTATCTGGACAGCTGGTATTTTACTTGGGTGTGCTTCCTAAGCCAGGAAACTTCACCACATTTTTGTTAGCAGGCCTCTTGAAAAATAAAATTACGTATTAAGTAGTTTGCAGTTTGCCTAGCCGTGCTTCTCATTTTAGGTCATAGCTGGAGGGTAGGGATGGGATCTTCCAGGTTTCGCGTTATTTTAAGTTGTGTAGGATTCCCAGCTGAGCTGCTGCCTCCATGAGTGTGTTTGGTGCCTTGTGCGTTTGGCGGAGAGGTCACGTTTGTCCTCATCTGTGGGGACTACACGGGGGATGCGGCTCGGGCATCGCAATTTCAAAAGGGACAAAAAAAAAAAAAAAGAAAAGAAAAGCCCACAACACCAAAAGCCGCGTTTTTATTTCAAAATCTTGTTCTCCCTTGCTCTGCCCGAAGCAGTACTGCGAGGCTGCAGAGCACGGCTGTGTCCGTGTGTCCGTGTCTGTGTGTCCGTGCATTTAAAAAAAATACTTGTTGATTAGAGCTCTTCTTTCTCCCTCTCCCCCACCCCCTCCCCTCTCTTTGTGTGCCACTGCCCGGTAGGCACCCGTTGTTCCCCCTCCTAGCTCTGGTCTTTGAGAAGTGCGAGCTGGCGACCTGCACGCCCCGGGAGCCCGGCGTGGCCGGCGGGGACGTCTGCTCCTCCGACTCCTTCAACGAGGACATCGCCGTCTTCGCCAAACAGGTCCGGCACCTATACCCCCGCCCCCGGCCCTTCCCAGCACTCCCGTCACCTCCTCAGCTCCTCGACCCACACGGCCGGGCGCTGGCAGGGGGGAGACCCTCTTCGACCCCCGCCCCTCCCGGCGCCCCCTCTCCGGCCGCCGGCGGGACGGGAGGGCAGCGGCGGGGGTGTGCGCTGAAGGGCCGGCTGGTCCCGACCCTCCTGCGCCGGGAGCCCCTCCGCACTGCCGGGCCGAGCCTCCTGGCCCTCGCCCTCCTGCATTAATGAAAGGGAAGTGTAACCGTGCCCGAGTTTTGGAGGCAGAGGGAGCGAGAGGAAGAAGGCAGGAGACCAAAAAGAGAGGGCTCCTGTGACAAGGGCGGCCGGCTCGGCACTGGGCTGGCCGGAGCGGAGCAGGGTCCTCTTCACAGCACGGGTGACTCCGGGGCGTCCAGCCGGGTTTTGATCTGACCTGTACCCGCCGGTTTTATCACAGGGTTGTTTTTTTTCCCCCTTCAAGTGATTAGGTTACAGGCCTGAGGAGAGGAGCTGTAATTCACGCCGCTTTTTCTTCTTCTTGCAGGTCCGCGCTGAAAAACCACTTTTTTCTTCAAATCCAGAGTTGGACAATTTGGTAAGGCCTACTCACCCCTCTGCCCCGCTCTCATTCCGTCCTGCCCGACCCCGCCGCCAACTGCCGGCAAGCGCGCTCCGCAGTCCGGGGCCTGAGGCAGGCGGGTGCTGGCCCGGGCACTCGGGCTGTGCAGGCTGGGGAGGGGGAGAGTCGGGGAGCTGCCGTTAAGAGCCTTCGAAGAGCTGCACTTTCAGAGTGCGCCGGGGCAAGCTCTCGAACCCCAGCACATTGCAAAGCTGTGTTTGAAAGCCGCGGGAAGCTGAAGTGAAGGAAATAACTGCTTAAGAAGAGAGAGCTGGAGATTTCTAACGTAATTCTTTTGCTAATGTGAACGATTTTAATATTCAAAGTGGCTAAATCCGCTTGTAAAGAAGATGCCAAAGTATTCATCCTCTCCTCCTTCCCCCCCCCCCCCCCCGCCCTTTCTCCCGGGGGCGGTGGGAGGGTGGGAGTGTGTGTTTGACTTCTCTGCGGACCCTCAGGGATAAGGGCCGAGGTGTTGAGAGGGAGCGAGGAAGAGAGGAAGAGGTTTTCTCCAAGATCGCGGTAATAAAGCACTAATCACCGCTCCTGGAATAAATATGATAAAAATCAAGTGCTTAGGTTAAAGTTGATCAAAATTGTTCAAGCGTGACCAATGAGCTAAAATCCTGGATAATGACTGCGCGCCCTGACAATCCCCTTCTCCCCCTTGCCCGCTCGGCCTCTCAGCTCTGCACAGCACCCGTGCTCCTGTCTCCCACGTAACCCCTTGCTCAACACTTTCTTGCAGATGATCCAAGCAATACAAGTACTAAGGTTTCATCTTTTGGAATTAGAAAAGGTAAGAGTCACGGAGGTGGGCGGGGGGCAAGCCATTCCTTCCCTAGCACCTCTGTCCCTCCCAGCACCCCCCCCCCCCCCCTTGACTGTTTGGGTGACTTGTAAACGTGGCCAGAGGAGACAGTGGAAACGCAGTGTGATACCATAACCTGTGCCATCAGAGCATGTGACACTCGACAGCCATGCCAAGCCCAGACCGGCTGTTTTTGTTTTTTTTCAGAGTAATTTCAACCGAGTCATGAAATGTGTATGTTATTAAACCCCTTCCATCCTTCTTACCCCTTCCTTCAGCAGAAGCGCTTTTCCTGACTCGGAAATAATATGTTTAACAAAAAGAGAAATGAAAGCATTCCTGCATTTCTCCAGCTCTGGCAGGCATGTTAACCCCAAGCAAGCACTAAATGTTTGGAAGAGGCAGGGGGCCCCTGCGCGGCGTGGGGAGGGGGCTGTGCCCTGGGACGAGAACGACTCTTCCCACAGCCTGCGCGTGTAGCTTCCTTTTGCTGCTGCCGGCCACACAGACCTTACTTTAGCCCCAGTTTAAACCGATCCTGTCCCGAGTGACTAGTTGTACCTGCATGGGCTGTGCATGTTCCAGAGGTACCGCCTGAGTCCAGCTCCCAGTGTTCTGATGTTATCGTCAAATCGGATTTTCTTTTGCACACCAGACTGAGCCCACTATCTCTCTCTCTCTAACTTGTTGCTGCGGCAAGTCTCTAGAGAATAATATGTACTGCAACAATTTCTCTATTGTTTCCTTGCCTTCAACTGTTGTGCCCCTTAATTAGAGTAACTTGTGGAGTAGATGAGAGGGTTGTTCTTGCTACCCCCCCAAAAAAAAGTTGCAACCTGATATTTTACCATTATTGATGCTATTATTTTCGTTCCTGTTTTCAGGTTCATGAATTGTGCGATAACTTCTGCCATCGGTACATTAGTTGTTTGAAAGGAAAAATGCCAATAGACCTCGTTATTGATGAAAGGGATGGCAGCTCCAAATCAGACCACGAAGAACTCTCAGGATCTTCCACAAATTTAGCTGATCATGTAAGTCTTTCTGATTTATTTATGGCACTTTTAAAGACTTTCACCTGCTTAGGAGAACCTGTCCCCGATTTCATTGTTTTGCTGCTGTTGCCTATGAGTAGTATTATTATTGCTACTCTTGCAACCTCGGATCCCATCTGTACTCTTTATTCCCTCTCGCTTTGTAAAGTTGTAGAAATGCAAAATGTTCCTTCTGTTTCTATCTGTAAAGCAGCGAGTTTGCAATGGTTTGTATAGTTTCCTGGTCTGGGTGGCTTGCAGAGCTAGCAAACTGTCGGTTTGATGTGGGATCGGTGCTTTCTCTTCTTCTTTGCCAACTCTGTAATCAATGCAGCAATGTAAGGAAGCAGAGACAGGAAAGTTAGGGAGAAAGTTTGCTGATTTGCTCCCCCCTCCCCTCTCGTGGGGATGACAAGTGATGAGAATTATTGGCAATACTATATTGCATTAAAAAAAGGGGGTTAGCACATTAGAGTTTCCAATGCTTGTGCTTTATAGCAACTTATTGTCAGAATATGGACTTATTGCCAAACGCCTGAAGCATCTTCATAATAAAAGACAGTAACCTTGATGAAGCAATTATTAACAATGTATTGCAGAAAGCTGGAGAGAATGATGATTGAGTAACCGTAGGTTAGCGTTGATTTTAACACTTTAGGAGTTGGTGAGTTAGTGTTATGTGTGTAGGACTGAACGTCGGTGTGCGTGGTGAGGAGAGTGCCTTTGTTTTTCCGGGTTTTGAAGTGTCTCGTGTGATCATCCAAAGACTTAAACGCGGAGAGACTTCGGGTTGTGAAGGGAGAGATTGCAGCTGGTACCGCAGAAAAGGGAAGGAATAGCTCTGGTTAAAAAGAGTGGGTGTGAACTCTAGTTTATTTATAGGAACGCTTCCCTGGGGGGAAAAGGGGTTTACACAGTTTTGGATTCAATTGAACTCATAATCTAAATGATACAGTCTAATATTTTAGCGGTTGAAATATTAATTTAACACCCGGTGTGAAGTTAAACATGCTTTCTGCACAGGCGCCTGCCTTTATTTCCCAGTGTGTTAAGGAGAGTAGCTGCAAGCCCAGGGAGAATGAGCTTTCTAGGAGCTTTTGTTTCCTTTGAAAACATGTTGTTTGTGTGTGTATTTGATAATTACGCTAGACCTGGACTGAAGCTTAATTGGGAGATAAAATAGTAATAAATTCTTCTAAATGCCCCCCTTCTGGCACGGCTTAGTTCCAGAGCCCGAGAAATATGTTTGGACCCAAGCCTTAGCTTTCATTTTCTCATTTGTGTTCGGTAAACATTGAAGGACAAGGTTTTTGCTATGTTTTACATTTTAAATACCTTATTTGGAGAGAAAAAAAAAAAAGATGTATGCTGAGGTTCCTGAAAGTTTCTCTGCTTATCAGCTATCTCACATGTAGATAATAAACTCTATGAGGCATGACACTATTTCAAAAATATTTGGTTTATGTCATTTCACAACCCTAAATTCATGTGCATAAGCATTCTGGGAGACTACTACAAAATAAATTGAAATGAATGGCAACCTGAAAGATAGGAGGTCATTGTGTATAATTCAGAGCAAGAGAAAAAAAAAAAGAAAGAGGATACATATTTCTCCAGTACAGTTTCTTTACAAGACTGTGTTTCAAGTGGAAGTGTAGAAATGGAGCATGCTTATGTTTATATTGAAGAGATTAGATAAACTAGCCTGTTTAGGATTCTGGCAGATGGCGAATGCTCAAGCCAATTTGCAGTGCGCCATTATAATATTTAAATTCACACACAATGATAGGACAGGGGTGGAGGGGGTTAGCATTTTGATAATTTGATAAGTATTATCTTCCCTAAGAAGAATTTCCACTTGCTTTTGTGGCCCAAAAAACAAACTCAAATAAATATGACAACCCATTTATCTTGCACCCGTTAGGGTTTACCACTTCATTGGGTATTATAATTTAAAGCCTTTTATTTCCTGGAGATTTGAGCTATAACATTTTTACTTTAGCCCCCTGCTATTTGTTTTGAAAGGAAGCAATAATTTGTGCAACCAGAACACCAACTGGGAAATGAAGAGTTGTATCACATAGTTACATTTTATTCATGCGTTTTGGGAGACGTGTCTCCTTATTGGATTTTTTTTTCAATATTAGCTTGTTTTCCTAAAAAAAAAAAAAACCTTTAACACTCTTTTATAGTTTAGTCAAACTACTGTGTGTGTAGACATTTATATGTACACTGTACAAGGTACCAGCACGAAGAAATCCACTTTTATTCATAGAGAAATAAAAGCTTTAAAAATGGCTAAAATAAACATGCCAGACTATCAAAAAATGAGCTATCTTTTGTGAGCATCTACCTGAAAAATGTAGTAGTTCAAGCATGCAAATTTGTCCAATTTGACTCTCCAGGTTTATTTTTTCATTTGCTTTGATATGCATATTTAATATATAGCCTCAGGCTAGATCTCATTTGGTGAAAGTTGGTGCAGGGGTGATGATGAGCCACTTCAGAAGGACAGAGACAGCATGTTGTTTTCTCTGTTTTATGTATTGGCCCACTATTCTGATCCACGGCTCTTCCCCTCCTGGTTTTATTTGCACATGAAATACGAGGAGCATTTCAACTGATTGGCTATGAATACTGATAGCCAAAAAGAGTGTAGTTTAATTTGTTGTGTGCCAGGGTTTCTCTTGTGGAGGTGACAGTTTGTGACAGCTGTTTGACACCCCAAATATCCATACACCTCTATTCTTATTAAGTGGTAGAAAACCACACCATGTGTGTTTAATATGAGTGCAAGGGATAGTACTGGTGATGGTGGCATTGCTGAACTAGGAGCTAAGGCAGGTCTGAGTTTTATTCCTGTACTAGACCTGAAAATGTAGCAGAAGGAAAAGAAACAGAAAGAATTGCAGGATTAGCCAATATCTACTATAAGACTTTAAATGAGGTACTCAACACAGTGCATGCTTCCCTTTTCAAAATCTACTGCTCTACTATTTATATAACTTAACTGGAAACCAAAACAAAAATCAACAAAGAAACGAACTCTTCAGAGGTACACTTGTGCTGGGAAAAGGAGACAGCTGTAAGCGGTTGTGCTATATGTGTTTGGTAGTAAATGTGTTTATCAAATTTTATTTTAGTGCGCTGTTAACTCTTATGTAATACAGTAAGTGTAAAGGGTCCAGGGACTTGGTAGATCAAACAGTGCAGTGCTGGTCACAAGAAGCTGAAAGTTTTGTTATTACTCTGGTGTGTTTAGTAAATATAACAGCCCATAATTAGTGTTTGAATTTTTAACACCCTCATATTTTTTTATTGCTCTGAGGTATTAGCTGTAGATGGGAAGAAGGTAATTACAGCTATGCCCTGGTTGAACCAGATCAGTTAGCGGAAAAAAAAAAAAGGAGGAAAGAAAACTTTCCAGCTGCAGTTCAAGTTGAGTTTCCCAGCACAGACAATTTATTATTGTTCAATATAAACATTCTGGGCCCTATCCTGCATTCTGTGTTCAGCCTAAAATATCTGTTGAGATTGCCGACAAATATTCCCCCCCTTTTGAGCTATTTAAATCTGAAAAATGTGATGATTGTAAAATGTGGAGATTTTAAAACTTTTTCAGCATATGATAATATTTTGTACTTTAAGTGCATTTCTTTTGTACCTGGCTTCACCTGATGCCACACAATTCTTCCTTTAGCACAAGCCTACTTTGAAGTTTAGTAATTCTCCCATAGAAATTTATGTATCTCCTTCTGCTGGCTTTTGTTGGAGCCGGATCAGGGCCTCAGTCTTTTTGATACTTATGTGTTCTAGTAAATTTGCAGCTGAGAGGTAATAATATACAGATCATCATTCATAAAATATGGTTAAAAATGGATAGAAATATACATACCTCTCTTTTTTATAAAAGGACTGTTGACAAATTAGAAATTTGATGCGCTAGCTGTAGAAGAGAAATGTTAGTCTGAACATTAAACCTTTCAGCTCTCAAATGGGGAGATACTTTTATTTAGTACTTTTGGACACTCAGACATTTTAGATTTCTTTAATACTTCTTCTCAAAGAATGGTCTGTGCAAATTCCTGACATCCTGCAGATGAGAACAAAAAAAAAAAGGGTAATATATGTGTGTTCCAGTCACGTAATTAAATCTTTAGGTAAGATCTCACTGAGTAATGAGGAAGTAATTGAGGGCCTGATACCACAGTCTCCAGGTACGCCATACTTTGATGGACTTCAGTGGGAGTTTTGAGAATGCCAGAAATGCAGGATCAAACCCCAAAGTTGCCCTTTCTGTTTGCATTGTGTCAGAAGGGAAACTAAGTAACAAGCTTCAACAATAATAAGGCAAACTTTTTTCTTTAGTAAACAATTTTTCTTAGTATGTGTCTTAAGACTTAGGATGTTACGGTAGGCCCTGTGTTTTCTGCAGGGAAAAGGAGCATCAGGAACGTTCCGAGACTGTGGATAATATTGTATGTTTCCTCTTTTTGATGGGCTAAGGTACTCCACAACCAAAAGTACTCTGGAGCTCAAATCTGAGTGTTTTAATTTTAAACTGGTCTCTCTCAATCTGAATGGATAATGTACTTCACTATCTGTTTCATGCCGGTGTTTCCTCTTTGGTTCGAGTTGTCTTTCAGTCTAGATGAAGTGTAGCCACACAGAATGAGGTAGAAGGTCAATTAAAAAAAGAGCAATACTCTGATTTTTCAAGTCTCCGTTCCTTGCTGACAGGTGGATTACACGTCTGATTTCAATCTTAATTGGAAAATAGAAAGCACGCAGCTTTTCAGAATGTCGCCACGTCCTAGGAGTGTAAAAAATTTCTCCTGACTCTTTCCTCAAATGCAAAATCAAGGGACAAGAATTAAAACTTGTACGTATATACACATACATACACAGATATCTGATAGACCGCACCACCTTGTGTTTTATTTAAATAGTGTAATTCTGATAGGAAAAAAATTATCAAATATGCATCTGTAAGAAAACAAACATTAGTAATATCAGTAGTCCTTTTTAGAAAACATATGTCATGTCAAAATAAGAGTTTTTCATGGCTCATTTACTTATTGAAAATTTCTTTACATAGTAAGTTTATTATTATTGTGCTCCAGAACAATCTCGTAAGATACCATCCTGAACTTCTTCCATACAAAACATAGACACGAATGCACACAGAGAAACACACGTACATGTGCGTGTATGGGTTTCTGTGTCTGGCATAGTAAACAATCTTTTGATGTATGGTGGTACCTAGGAGGTATCAATCATGTCAGTCATTCCACTGTCTTTGCAGAAGTTACTTGTAAGAACAAGGTGACTGGGATTTGGCTTGTATTTGGGGCAAAATGCCATCTGTATCAGTAGATCAGTTCAGTTTTGTGTTTGCAAAATTAATTTACCAGGGCAACCTCCAGACCTTTGAGTCCACCACCTTCACAAAGAATGAGCTCTGTAGCCATTGTAGTTTCTTTTACAAAAGTAAGCTGTGTTTTACCTGTTCCTGCAAGGTCAATGGTTTTGTCCATTTCATCTGATAAAATGTAAGAGCCTGATCCTGCCGCCGTTTTATACTTAAAGCTTTAGTTACCATCTGTAAGCCAAATCCTGCTCAACTTACTCACATGGATATCAGCTGGCCTGATTAATTTTACTTCCTGGTTATAAATAAAAAACAAGTTCCTTATGGTTAATTGAGTCTTTAATTCCACCATAAAAAAGCAGTGTGAGATCAGAATCAGCCTTAGTGGGACTACATGCACTCACAAAAAATTAGCCAGACTTTGCCCAGTGGAAATTCTGGGCATACAAAGTAAGAATTGCAATTTAAAAGATGGTTATCCTATATCATACTCTCTATTACAACATTTTTGTTCAAGAAATCTTGTAGCAGTTAAAAATTCTTACAGTTTCTACCGAATTTGCAGCACTGACAAAAGAGTAAGGCATCAGGTTTGCTGTGTATATCAGGAAACTCTTTTGTCATTTCTGCTGCTCTTTTCTAGATGTAGCAAAATTCAATGGTGGTGCTAAATGTTTGGGTTCTTTTTTTAACTTTCAAGGGAAAAAAAAACACAGGCAAAATTGAGTCTTCTAGGAAAGGCTATGTGTGTAAATGAGAAACAGTGGATAGCAGCGGAGTGATCTCCTGTGGCCCTGCTAGTACAAGCTTTCCCCATATTGTCTCCTGCTTTTATATTAATTACAACTTACATTATCAGCTGCGAGTCTGTAGCCCAGCAAATAGAAAATACTGCCCCTGGAGACCTAGCTTCTTGTATCTATTTTCCATCTCCTTCTATTGTGCTCTACTCAGTATTCACTGCTTTTCTCCTGGTAACACTGCTCTTTAACACAATTAGGTAAGAGCAAGAGGAACACCATATTTGACTCCCAATTATTAAAACTACTGGGAATAGATACATGTGTACTGTTTACCTTCTGTGGTATCTGGCATTAGTTTAGGTCATATGTATGTGAAAATGTTATAGTATGCACACGTACACAAAACAGGCAATGCCACTTCGGCAGACATCATCCACACTCTTCAGTGTTTCTGCAAAGTATATTACTAAACTTGCAAGAAGAAATGAGAAGTCATGCTAACACTTTGTGTAATTTATCTAAAGCTGTCTGGTTTTCTGTGCTTTTGTGGTTTGTTTTTGATTACAGTGTGATAGCTTAGTACAAATTTCATTGAAATTACTAGAAAAAATGCAATTAATGTTAGCGGGCTTTAAATCAGGATCTCTTTAGGTACCTAAATTATACTGATAATGGGTTTCTGCTGAAGTACTCTTTAGATGTGTCATTTTGCCTCATTTTTTTGGTGAAGACATTCATAAAATAACTGCTTATGATTAGGCATTTGGCCAAGAAGTTTTTCTTGAGGGACACAAAGTTGGAAGCAGTCTAGGGGAGAAAAAGAGAAGTTCACTGACACATACAATGATCTTAGTCCAAAGCAAAAGAATGCTGCCTTTTTATGAGGCTGTAAACTCCACCCCTAGAGTTATTTGTCATTTTTTGTAATATTGAAGCCTATTTCCCTCCCTTTCAAATTCCTCCAACATTCTACTGTCCCGTCTTGTAAAGATATTATTTTATTATTTCTGTCCTTCAACAAAATTCTGTCAAATTGCTTCCTCTAGAAAACTCTGTCACAAGAAATACATTGAATTCCCAATCCATACAGTCTGTCTTTCTAAAACAGGATCTACAAACTGAGGTCAAGAACAACTAAGCCTGGCAGAGACAGCAAGTGTTTTCAGCTGCAGAAAGTCTTTTTCAGTGATCTTTTCCAAATCATTATGGTTTTGAAATGGAAAGGCCGATCTAGCTTTTGAAATACTGTATGACAGGTTTCAGATGACATTTGCCTTAAAATGTAGCTGAGGTGTTACCAGTTAATTATTGTAATTTTCATAGGTGTGATAAGAAGCTCCAACAGCAGCCAGCTTAAGAGAGCCTGCAGTGCATAAAATTAACATAACTCCCTGTGTTCCCTGGAAAGTTTAGCCTAGGTGAACATGTTGCAATTATTACATTTTCTAAAAGAAGGTTCCAGCCCGATGTTGGAGGGCTGAACTCATGCTATGCTATTGTTTCTTTCCTTTTTCATGTATTTCTTCTAGCTCTTTATCTGATTACCATCCGGCAAACAGCTGACGCTAAGAGGCTGCAGAGGGTTGAAGAGCTCCTGTCTGCTGTTTGCCTTCAGCTTGAAGCTATTTGAGTGGCTTCCTAACTCAGAGATAAAAAGAGAAGCTCATAGGCACAACTGTGTTTTAATCCAGGCTGTAAAGAGACTTGCTCAGTTTTTGCATTTTATTTTCATCTGAACTTTTTGCTAACCTTATTTTCAACCTTTTCTTTTTTAATAATATCTGGGCTGCTTGAACTTTCAAGACTTCTCGTCTTTCTTTTTATGCTTCTTTCCACCTGACTCTGTGAAATGCTGGTAAACTTTTTGTTTTGTTTTAAATGAAGTGGGGGGGTGGTTTACAGTATTAATAGTGATTCCTGAGACCTAAATAATACAGCAACTTCAATTAATATAAAATATGTGGGGGGTTTGTTGTTGTTTGTTTGTTTGCTTCCCCCCCCCGTTGCAGTTCTATGCGATGAAAAGTAGATCAGTCTTCTAGGTGCTGGAGAGGGTGGTGGTTTTGTGCCGTAAGTGTTGTAGTGCTGTCTGTTGTGCTGATAATCTTGGGCAAATTTCAGATCCTGGCCTGTGTTCTGATTTTACTGAGGTCTTCCTGCCACAGAACCACATACGTGGGTACACATGTGTAAGGTGAAGGAGATTAGGATCCTTCTTACCCTTTGGTCACCTAGGGCTTTACTGGGAACCTTTTGAAGTTATGGGCCTTTGTCTCTGCTGTGATCTGGGTCAGGCCCATTAGATTTATGTTACTGGGTATTGTAGCAAACCGTTATTTGGCAGGTCTAGTTTGCGTTGCTGTAAAGCATGTGGTACTAATCAGCGCTAGGAGATTACTTTGAGATGTTTCCATATATATTTTGGGACCTGATTCCAATCACACTTACACTGAATTTTACAATGGGTAAATCAGTTGATTTTGTTGAACTTATTCCTACCACGCGTCGGGCTAGATGAGGTCAGAATCAGTCCTGCTCAAAGAATTTATCCAAACTTGTTTCTTGCTTTCACAATCTCCTTGTACTTTAATAGTCAGGTGTTATTTCACAATGCATATTTAAAACACAATCAAACCTAAGAAGCATTTATTTATTTACTTAGGATTTTTTGTTTTGTCATTGAATTATTATAAAGCACTTGATTCAAGTTGTCACATACAGGTGACAAGTAATGCAGGTCCAGCCCCTAGGCTGATCTGTTTCATGTGTTCTTGCTCTCTTTTTCTGCCAGAGGAAATTCCATCTCTTGCCTGCCTTCATGTGGTGCTGATAAAGCTCTTCCTGTACAGTAGAATTCCTGTTTTCCTTTAAGCAACAGCAGGGTATTGGGAATGATCAGGAAAGGGGAGGAGGACAGGAGGCGAATACACTCAACAAAGTAGCACTAAACTGTAACATTAAGTTTTCCTCACTGATCCTTTTAAATAGCGGCTTCTCACTCTGGGAAAGCCAATACTCAATAAATTAGAAAGCTCACATAAATCATGTGACTAAAGTACAGTAGTTGAGGTCTCAACCCAGTTTTGCAAACTTTGTATGTCTGTCTTCTGTGTTCCCTTTTGTCATGTTTTATGCATAATAATGTAGAAAGAATTACATAAAAATCACTATACATGCTATTTTATATAATCACCTGGTGGTTATTCTTGACAATACTTGTAAGCGAACTGTTAGAGTGATACATCTAGAAAGACTTTTGAAATGTGTCATATCAAGGTGATGGTGGGGGGTGAGGAAGCATCTTTCCTGGTACATAAGATCTTTCAGAGAAAGCTTACTTTTTCCCTCACAACTTTGCATTTGCTTGAAGTTTTTCCATCATTCAGATGGGTGAGAGAGAGGGTAGGGTGTGAGGACACAACACACTCCTCTCCCATGCACGTTCTCGTCTACTTCATGAGACAGTTTCCCTCCTCTTCTTCTACCCTTCCATCCCTTGTCAGTCTGAAAAAACAAAGTGTGGGGAGATGGTTTGCATATCAACTGTCCTGCTGTCCTGTGAACACCTAGTTATCGTGAACTGTGCAGGTAGATGCTCTTGCCCTTGTCCTCTTGTAGAGCTCATGAAGAAACATAAAAAGATACTATTTTTTTTTCTTGCTTGAAATATTCTTCTGCAGTGCTATTCAAACAATTAAATCCAGACAACTCTTTAAAAAGTTTAAAAAAAGGAAAAAAAAATCTGTCCTTTATTTTACCAAGTATATCTTTGTACCTCCTCTGCTTGTCTTTGCTGAAGAATTATTACACTGTGCAAACAGTATCAGTGTTTGGCACGCTTCACAAATGCTAATGTGTATACTTTTCCCCCCCTCCTCCCCTCTTCTCCCGGTTTTCTTTCTGTTCTTCATTTGCTATTGGAATGGGAACTGTGGAAAAAATTCCTTGGCACTCTGACACCAGAATCCTTCATCTTGGAGAGACCACGATGATGCAACCTCAACGCACTCGGCAGGCACACCGGGGCCCTCCAGTGGGGGCCACGCTTCCCAGAGCGGAGACAACAGCAGCGAGCAAGGTAAAAGGTCAAACTTTTTCCCTCCACAAAGTAGGCATGACTAAAATAACTGCAGCTTTTTTTATTATATCAGTACATCTGCCTTAGAGTAAACATGGAGTGGCAGACTTGCAGTATAATCAGCTGTAACTTAGGGAGATGGTATTTCCTTTTCCTAACCCACTTAGCTGCATTTTATTATTATTTCAAAGTGAAATATCTAATCTTCAAACAAGCTTTGTAATAACAATTGATTAGTTCTGCCAATTCCTTTACAAATTTGGTTATCTACAGTTTATTTTTGTGTGATGTAAGTAAACAGAATGACAGACATACTCTCCAGCTGTGATGCAGTTGTTTGAGCTGGGTTATAGACAGAGAATTTAACTTGTAGTTTTAGCTGTGGAAGAGACTCCTAGATGAAGTTATGAAACTGCTAAATTATATAAAGTAGAAGTAAAACCCAAATTGGATAGAGAAATGTTTCTTGCAATGTTTGCTTGTACAGACTTGTTTTGGCTTCTGAAAATGTAAGTTCAGAACGGAAAATAGAGATGTACCTGAACTGTAAAACCTCTACTGTATCTGTACAGTAAAGCCTTCTCCAGGGTTCAGGAGGTTTGATTATTATTTCAGGGTTTTTTTTGGTTTATTTCCTACTGTATTGCACCTTGTATGTGGTCATCAGCATCCATGCTGAGTGAGTGTCAAAGGCTATCATTCTGATATGATCATGTTTTACACTTGTTCATTAGAGAGGTGTAAGTGACTCCAGAAGGTGTAAGAGTCAAGCTTCTGGTGTTAAAATTTGGGTAAAGATGTTCTACTGTCACTCTTGGATCTTGATTCAGAATTGATTATTTTTTTTTTTTTTTTTTAAAGAACAAAGTTTAAAGTGGGCTCCATTCTTGTTTTTCTTCGTAAACATGATAAGCTTCAGATAGTGAGACATTACCTTTGTAAGATTTTATGATACGCTTCCCCCATCTTGTGCATCTGCAGTGTTTTGCCAGTGTTTCCCTCGCATGGGGTTTACACACCCAACAGAGCCAACCCACAGGTCTGTGTTCCAACTGGCCATGCAGGATCCCAAAACTGGAGAGGCGAGTAGCCTTCAGGGCTAGAGCTGCCGTGACCAGCCTTGCTCTGTGAGCCGCTTCCTACCGTGACATTTGCTGCACTTAGGAGATGGAGCAGATACGTGATTTTGCATCTCTCACGTGCCCTGCTGCTTGGCACAGAGCTAGATCCCCTCGTCTGTCTCGACCTGGTGTCGTATGCGTTGTGATTCTGGGAACTTGTGAACTTTGTTTCTGGTAGGGTGGTTTGGACTTGTCTCCTGTTTATATGAATTGTTTGTACTTTGGAAACCTTACTGCTGATAGGAAGCAGCCATGGCACAGGGTGTGATCCAATGGCAACATGAGTCACGTGGGATATTTTCTGGGTGGTTGGACTAGAGCTGTACGAGGCCCGCTATGAACTGTTGCAGCTTCAGCAGCTGAGGAAAGGGAGCGCTTGACTGTTACGCAGCAAATCAGTGTTGTGTATTATCTGGCCGAAGACTTTACTGTTTATCAAGTGTTTACGTTGTGTATTGTGGCTAAGATGCTCGGTGTAGCAGATGCTAATTTACATATATTAAAGTGATTCCTCCAAGTCATCTGCCACAGCATGTTTATTCCACACCTAGGTGAGAAATTCCCTCATACCTGTATTGCCACTCTGTCCCAGCAACCCCTTAGAAATTAGAAGAGTTTTTTCATCGAGCCGTGCTTGAAGTAAAATGATCCCTTGTATCAACATCCGGGGATCTTACATTTCGCTAGACTCCAAACCCTTGTCACTTAACTCGGGGTGCTTGAGAAATATTGCTAAGCGTGAGAAAAAGTAGTTGATGATAACTAAACCAACTTCTTATTGGAGACTGAGGTTTCTGGTAATATATCTGATTTAAACAACTCTGTTACACTTATTTCTGTAGAAGGGGAACAACTGCTGAAGGGCCAAATTGATCACTAGTTCTACCCGGTCTAGCAGGGTAAAACATTGCTCATATGCTTTCCTTTGTGCTTAGTTGGGCCTTTTAAAGGGAAGCAGCCGTCCAGTGGCAAATCAGCATTCCACTCAGCTGCTGGCAGCTGAAAGATGCATGATCCTACAGCACCAGCAAAATTCCCATTGGAGACAGCTTTGGATTGCTCTCCTTCTCTCAACCCTGGGAAAGACTAAATAGAGGGAAGTCTGTATTGAATTTTCCTTATGCTTCCTTGAGGGGGGCAGGGTTTACTTTATAACTCCTGAACTGGCAGTGAGTTGGTCCCAGGCAATGCCAAGATGGGTAGATGCCCTCTTGGGATATTCTCATGCAGTTACTTACTTGGGTAAACTTCATTTCCCTGCAGTTTTGTCAAGACCATCCACAAATTCTGCTTTAAACATTCCAGTTGCCCCAAAGCATTTCTTGGGAATGGGAGCTCATTGGAGAGTTTTGGGTTATAATAGCAACTTGTGTCTCCTTCATTGGTACGTGGTAGCAGCAGAGATTGATTCAAACTGAAGTCGGTCTCTCCTGGATTTCTGGATCTTGGGAACACTCTTTCCAGGGGTCTTTGCTTTTGCCTTGAGTCTACGATGCGCAGCTTGTGATTTTTTTTTTTTTTTAATTTTTTTTTTGGGTGGGGCAGCAGGGGGAGATGGAAAGGAGTTGGGTGAGTGATGACATTATTTTTGCAGACTTTCTCTGCATGAGGTGGATCTGTTTATTATACAGAATAATCCATCCATCATTCTAAAAGTTAGAACCAAACAAGAAAGGTGTAGGTACTTTGTTTATGGAGGGCAGTCTCTCCACAACAGTCTGACTGCCCTTTGGCATCAAAAGGGTTAATCTAGTCAATGTTTGCTGTTATTAGAAACATGCTGGCATTGAAAGAGTTAAGGAAAGGGCCTTCAGGCAGTAAATGTTGAAAGATTATCCTAATTTTATTAGTGGTGAGTGTCTATGTTGTTCTTAACATGTCACCTCACTTGTTCAACAGAAAACTAAGCTATACAACATATTGATCATCTAGCAAACTAAACTACTAGTGACCTGTGATCTACCAAGCATTTATTGACTTTATCACAGTTCAGATCCACAAATGCAGATCAATGCCATGTAATACTATTTCAGAGAATAGTAATTATATAGTAGGTCTGATCAGCTTCACCCCTGCCCTGGAAAGAGAAAGTGTTAAATATATCCAATAATAAAAATAAAACACTCTAAACATCTTACAAAGGAGAAAAAGAAGCAGCTGATTTAATGGTCTAATGAGGCCATCTTCCAGAGACTTGTTTTGTGTAGGGCTTGCTTTGACCTTTCGCTTTGCTCAGGAGCCCAACGCTTCATTTTTCACATTCTTGCAATTACGTTAACGCTTCAAGCATTTCTGACTCCAAGTCAGCTAGCAACACCAGGCATAACTCAACACTGTGAGTTTTTCTCCTCTCTGTAGATTCGTTAACAGGTCACTGGGGTCCCAACTGAAATTTAAAACTGACTGGTTCTGTTGGGTTAGCTGAGTTATAGCAAGGGAGATGGCAGGAAAGGGGCTGAGAGACGGGGAGGGGAGAGAGAAGACCCTGGGGTTTTTGCCAGGGAATATATGTGTAAAAACCCTAAGCAGAAGATTAAAAGGTGTGTGTAGCTTTATCATCCACCCTTTTATTTGGAGGGGAAAAAGCACATCTGAAAGTCTTCTGGGGCATTATGTTTTCCTTATTCTTCGTGAAACAAAGTGAAAAAGGCCACTGCCTTCACATACAAGGCTAAATGACTTCTAGAATTCAGCTTCTGTTTGTACCACAGTGATGGATATGATGCTTCCAGACTTTAATTCCTATTTAATCTCTTTATGAGATATTTCAAATAATGAATATGGCAGATTATGCATGAAAAGTGGGAAATAAATCTTTCTAAGGTTTAAAAACATGTGGTCTACAGGAAAGCACCAGGGAATAGTTTCAGTTTCATATTTACGATACCAGGATTGTATACCTGATTTGTCATATTTTTAGTGCAGCCACTCAAAGGACCTGATCTGGCCAAGTCAGATGGAGGCTGTATTTCTTCAGGACCTTTCAGGAAGTTCAGCATCTTTTTAGGCTTAGGCCTGGGGTGATAAACTTGACTGTGAGAAGCCAGAGATTAGAAACTTCTTCTAGGTTATAGAACACTAAAAATAATAAATGGGTAGCGCATCCACTTTGCCTTACCCATGTGAGTAGTTCCTCTGTGTGGTGGTTTTTGGTTGTTTTGTTTTTTTTTTTTTTTTTAGTTTGATGGTTGTGGTGTGTGTGGTTTTTAGTTTTGTTTGGTTGGTTTGTTTTTCCTTCAATGGAACTACTTCTGCTGAATGAAGATCTGCTCCCTTATAAATAGCATCTGAGGCTACCATCTAGGACAATATCTTGAAGTAGTTTCAAAACACTTCTGTGACAACTTGATGTTTTTTCCATGAATTTGTCCATAATAACTTTGTGGCAAATGCTCATCATCTGGTTTGAGACAAAGTCAACTAAGATGTTAGCTAAGATTACATGTTCATGCCAGGTTACATCGCTGGGTTTATGCATGTTGGAAAAATTAATTAGTCTATTTCTTATTCATTATATACCAACTTGTAATAATGATGGTATACAAATCAGATTTGTTTACAAATCTAGTTGATAATGCCTGAAGTCCTGTCTTATTATCAAAACCATGCTGAAACTGCATAAAGGTTTGAACTAAACTCAGAAAAAGGAGGGGGATATGTTGGTGATAGTACTACTACTACTACTAATACATTCATGCAAAGTCTTTGGCAGTTTAATATCCAGAAGATAATACTAAAACTTCTTTTTCCTAGTGCTGTATGTATAGGTAAGCCTGCTGAGGCTAGTATGCATATTCATCATAAGGATTCAGAACATATTTTTATGCCTTTGTATTTTTACCTATAAAGCTATAGGGTATGGTTTTATTGGAAGAAGAGTCGTCTTTTGTGAGAAAGGAAATTCCTAATAAAAAGGCTTAAACATGCAGACTGTGAAAAATCAAACTTGCTAATAAATAATGCTTCACTGGAGATGCATTATTTCAGAAGCCACAGCTCTCGTAAAGGTGAACTGTATGAAGTATGAAAAACTCTTAAAGAACAATGACTTTTTTCAGCTAAGAAGATACAGGAAGAGAGTAGCCCTTATTAATTCATCTTTTCCTTTCAAGTTTGAGGGGCCCGTCCTTGTGTTGATATGTATGAGTAATTTCCATTAATGGTGATGGGAGTTACGCATGTGCAATGACAGAAGAATAGACCCCTTAGTGTTCAAAGCACATGAAATTTACATTTTTTCCATTGCTGTAATTGAGATGTTGACAAATTGGGGAATATTGATGAGCCTTTGTTTTAAGTGTCTCTTGCCAAGTTTGCTTTATTTTTTCATGGTTTGAACAATGGTGTGGGTTCAGCAGCAATGAATAATAAGGGTAGAGTAAAGATAACTTTGTATTTCAATATTTTGATGTGCCAATATGAAATAAATTGTCTTAGGCAAATGGAATATGCTGTTTTAATCATTAGCTATGCATGAAAGAAAAATTGATGTTGACATCTTTGCTGTAAAATCGTTGTAATGGGGCCTTCCTTACAATTCATTTTTGTAAAATTCATTTTGTACATTTTGCAGCAATTGAACAATCCCTGCACTGTGAATAGGCAGAATTCCCAGAAATACTGAGACAGTTGGCCCAGTAACTGCTGAGCTCACACTGCACACCACATGCACATTAACCATAATGATGCCAGAACCAGCTTAGCTAAATATAGTCACATTTTAGTATCCCCATATCCTTTCTTTTCTTTCTGTCTGCTGCATGAACAAATACATATTTTTGCAGTTTTTGTTTGATTGCTGGAGTCAGGGAATATTTATGTCCCTACCCACTATTCAATAAGTAGCATTAAAATTTCATAGTGAAGCAAAGGTTCACTATACAGTTTTCTAATAATCAGGCTCGTGGCATCTGTGGATTCCTCACCTTTTCTTAAATTAAAGTTTAGAAGGGGGGCAGCATTTAAAATATTATACTTGTATTTAAGATTCTCACCTCACTCATAGCTCTTACTCCATGCAGATTTTTATTTTTAAATATAGATAAAATTCTATATATGCATTGGCAAACATTTACTTCTGTATTTGAAGTATGTTGTGCTGGGGTTTCAAATGCAGCCTAGAAAACTCTGTCAATGGAATGTTTTCATAGTGGCAGTAATCTCTTTAAAATAACTCTAAATACAATATGACAGATGCCATCTGGAATGATCTTTTGCTAGTTGCTTTCAACTTTTATTTTTTCCTACAGCTAAGTTCATCTAAAACTGGTCACTTACTGTTATGGTAAACACAGTGAACTCTTTCCTCCCTTTTGCAGGTGAATGTTCAGAGAAAATATCTAACAATTTTACTTGAGAGATTGTTACTGTTGGGAGGTTTGCCTCTGACTTCACGTTCCTGGGTGTTTTTAAATATGTCTTTATGTGTCCTGTATATATTTATATATTTGTATTTCAGAAGGAAAAAGGTAGGATTCCCCCTTGGGCCATTTTTTCCATCTCTGATCCTACTCAGCCTAACCTGATTTGCCTCCAAATGTTACATAACATCCCATTTGCTAAATTATAATTGTATGTTTGTTACAATATTAATGACTTCATAATGCAACACATTCAGACCTACAGTAGCAAGTGTTTAAACGTCTTCCTGTGTTACAGACTAATATCTTCCTATATGTGCCAGCTTATTTGAAAAATCTAGTATTGGAATCTCTGGATTTTTTTTTTTTTTAGCTTAGTCATGTAAAGGGATGTCTCCTGATGCCTGTTAGAGTTTAATTTAGAGTAGTAATTAAACTTGAATACTGCCTCATAAACAAAAGATAAACAATAAACCAGCCACGTTCCCTGCTGTTTCATAGCTTTCTTTCCCAGATGTTTTAGCCTGATAATTTTTACATAGTGAACTACCTAGCATGGAGTGCTGTGGACAGAGGTCAAAGCCTGGTTCTTTGTAACGGGTTTTTAAAAACTTTTTGTTAATTATATACTACAGAATTTTCCTCTGTGTAGCTGATAAAATTGTCAGATACTGAAGGGCGCTCATTAATTGACTTTTAAATTCTCTCTCTCTTGTTTAACAAGATGGCACTGATTTAAAAAAACCACAAACTTTCTTTTAACTGTTGATGACCAAAGAATGTTGCTTTTTCTTATTATTTGGGTGCCTGGACAGTACCTTAGAATCCTCTATACCATTGTTAAAAACTAAAATTAAAAATGCCCTTGCAGGAGCTGCTCACTCCGTGTTGATCCTAAGCAGCCTAGGAGGTGTTCACAGTGGAAGGCTTTTAATTTTTCCAACTGCTCCCGAGGCTGCTGGAGCTTGTGTGTCCATCCTTGGCCCTCTCCTCTGTCAGCCATGATCTTTCTAATTGCCAGGTACTGGTAGGCCGCGCCGCTGCAGAAGCCATGTTATTTTCACTGGGTGGGGTAATTACTGAAAGCTGAGAATAGCTGCACTAAAGACACAGGGATACTTTCATGATCCCATTAGCATAAGAGAGGGTAAATTATTCATGCCAAGTGAGGATTCTATGGGGAGAAGTATAGTTAATGCACATAGTTTTTAAATGTATCCCTTTCTGCTCTGAGACTAAATTCTTGTTGGATTCAGTTCTCAGACATTTACGGGAAAGCTCTAGTGGCATGTTAGACGCAGTTCATCTCTCTCTGTTTGCAGCGCTCTCAATAGAGACCATCTGGCAAAGATCCAAAAGGTGATTAAACAAAATGATCAGCTCTTGTTGCTGTGTTACATGTCCAATACTCTGGATTAAAAAACATGACCCACAACAGTCAGCTAACATAATTTTTTTTTTCCTCTTTCCCCTTCTCCTGTAAGAATTCAGATGGTCCGCAAATGTCTATGCCATCTTTGTGTCCTTATGGCCCATAATCATGAACAGGTTGTGCAAATGGCTCTTTCTGTAACACGGTCTGTTCCAGCAGCATAGAAACGTTTCGTATTAATTGGGTCAGTCTAATGACATGGGGAAAAATTACCCAAATGTGTTCTTATAGTAAACACTTAAAATGTGCCTTTCTCTTATTAGAAAGTGAAATTTGACATCGGACTCATGTGGCTGATTTATTTTTTAAGACAGAAGAAAATCAAAGCATGACACTATCATCTGCCAAAATAGTTTAAAGCCCCTTCTATCCAACCAAAAAAAAAAAAAAAAAAAAAGAGAGAGAGAGGGGGAAATGAGCTGTGGTTTAACACCACAATCAGGGATGAATTTACAGTGCTATTCAGAAGAGTACTCCCTTATCATAAACAAGCTGATAATCACACTGAATCTAACTCCCAATTAGCTCTTTCTGCGCTCACAGAGATCAGCGTACATGTCCTCCTTAAGCCATGATATGTTGCTGTTGAGTCAGACAGAACATTTGTATACCTTATGTCATATGCAGAATTTAAGGATTAACACTATATATTTACCAGAAAGCCCAGCTAATCAGCAAGGTAATTTTTCAAACCAATCACTTCAATGCCTGAGTTAAGGTAAAAATGCCAAGACTGCGAATAGGGGACATATGTATCCTATCTTTTTGGGGTTGCACCAAATGCTAAGTAGTAGGGTAAATTCAACAGAAACCAGACATTGTTGGAAAGTAATTAAAAAATATTGAAATTAAACTTACCATATGAGTGAAATATTTGTAGGCCCACTTTGTTGCATTCACAACGATTTGCATGGAATTTAACAGAGTTTCTTTCTCTTTTTACTTCTTGAGTTGTACTGTTAAACATGACAGAGGAATCACCATAGGATCAGGGGGCTCTTCTTCATGCTGGGGGTGTTTACAGTCCAAAATCAGTAGGTTTACTTAGAGCAGAAATTTATTTATTCTTTTTTTAAAAAGAGAAAATGTAAAGCCTCTAAACCTATGCCAAGAAAAATCAGATTCCACTTTTGAAAGCTTAAAAGATCCACTGAGGCTGTCAGCTCTCCTTACTGTGCAAGGTAAAGGCGGTAGGTAAAAGGCACAGACATGTCCAGAGTGCTCGGGGAGGGGAGGCTGGGCTCCCCCAGCGCCAGTGCAGCCTGGCAGATGAAAGGGACCCACATAGCCTTGGGGGGCTTCAGGCTATTACAGGGCAACTCATGCTCTGTTATCATGCTGATTTTCAATTGATTTTTGGCTGTACAGGACTTGTTGAAGGCCCTCTATAGCATCAAACACTGCATTATGGCACTACGCATAGTAATACATGAGCCTTTTGTCTTATTGTCTTTACTTCGCCTGCAAAGAGGAACACTAACCTCTCCATGATTGCTTCAGCTTCTGAGCAGCTTTTATATCTGCAGAAGTAGGACAGGTGAAGGAAATTTGACAGCTGCCTTTAGATGGCTCTTAACATGATTTGACACATTTGTTTGTAGTTTTGAATTTTCAAACCAATCTGGTTTTGAATTACTGAAAAACAATGGCTTTAAATTTATAAAATTACTTATCATTTAAGTAATAGGTCACAGGGTACTAATAAACCCAGGTCTGGTGTTGAAATACATTATTTCTCAAACTTGTTAACTAGTACTAGAGTTTAAAGTTGAAGCTGAGGTTGCAGGGAGCTTTCTATAGGCTGAAGTGAGTAATTTCTCCTTTTTTCTACCTTCTCCTTTCTTTGCTTAACTATTGTATCATTCAGGCAGGATTTCCATTCTCTAAAAAAATCAAGCCATTTACATGTAAGTCCTGATAAGCTGAGAATTTTAAAAATCAGATGAGTGCCTATTGATTTAGGATATCATTTTAACCAGGGGTTTCTACTGCCTTGCATAAGTGTTCTCGCAGTAGAAGATGTAAATTAATATTGCAAAGCATTTACAGCAATAAAAACATACATATGACAACACATGTAGAAACTTAGAGTTGCAGCTTTCTGGTGTTACAGGAACTACAAAAAAGCAGAATAGTCATACCAGGAAACGGTGATGGCCACCTTAACTAACCCGGTAGCTGCAGGCATGATCCAAATAACAAGTATGGTCACTGGGAAGACATCTGTTATTCTGGTGGCCTGCCTGCAGCTCCTGAGTTTGTTGCCATGAGGTAAGGATATGGCTGTCTACCCAGGAGCAATGAACTGCAGAACTGAAACCAATAGGACCTTGTTACGTGACCTCTCTGACGTGTGTGCTTCCCCATCTGTACGGTGGGCACAAGAGTACTTAGATGTTGCATGAATGTTATGAAACGGTCCTGTCAGTGGACTGCGCTTATATTACAGGAATGCAGGACTGTATAGAAAATTCAAGTGCACTCTTGCATTGGCCTCCCCGAATTTCAGAAAAGAAGCACTGGATATGTTGCATTTGTAAACTGAGCTGCTTTTTTAACACTTCCTCTTTTTTCAACAAAGACTAAAAGGAGTAAATGAAATAGCCTTGATCTTTAACTTCATATTGTTTTTAATTAATAAGACTTATGAACTGAGCAGTAAAAGATGACATGAATCACATCACTGGTTCTTTAATTATATTTGCATAAAAATGAGGAGTCTGAAGTGATGTTTTCCAATGTTTAAAAATTGGTGTATCGCTATATAGGTGTATTCCTTGTTCAGTGCTTTTGTTAGTTTTGTGGGTTTTTTTCTCTCCCCCTGAACAAGCATAGTAAATGTAGACCAAGGAAAACTTGATTCTGTGTTCATATTTAGGTCTTGGGGATCCAAGGGTAATGTTTGCTTAGAACAAGATTGTGCAATGCATTTTTCTTTCCCTAGGATTTCCTTAGTACTCTAGAGCTGTAGAACACCTTGCTTAGTCACCTTGCACATCAGTAGTTCTGACTGTTAAATACAGACATTGATTTTTCTTATTTTGGCATGAGAAGATCTAGCGTGACCCCTGCTCTGTTGCCTAAGAGTTTTCAGCATGTACACAGACAGTGGTGGCAGAGGAGGAAGGCTTAGGGCATCAGAACTGGCAGCAATATGATTAATAATCTGCTTCACATTTAGAGGTTTTAGTTAACTATGAAATAGAGCACATGTATTTTTCAGGAAGGAGGGAGAATTTATAGTGTTTTGTGTAACTATTTTACTGTTGTTCATTATTGCTTTTAGTCTTAATAAACAATCTATATTTAGTAACTTGGGTTTCTACGGAACTTAGAATAACATTTTAAAATGCGCCAACTAGTTGTCTTGATCATAGCTATGGTATTTGTGGAAGATCTGTCTTTTGTTTGAGTTAGTGGCAAACTGTCCAGAGAAAGTTTGGAGGAAGGGGGTGGGGATCGGTTAAAAGCAGCTCTTCCTTCTCAGAGGAAAGTGGAGGAAGACACTATCCACTAAGATCCTAATCCTTCTTGCACAGAATCAGTAGCAATAACAGGCACTGCTGCTTTCGGATATGCAAAGTTTGGGACAAACACATCAAAATAAATGAAAGCAAAGCATAATTGTCCTATCTTAACAACAAAGAAAAAACAAACACCACCAAAACTAACCAAACAACAAATCAACAAAACCAACAACAACCAAAAAACGCCCACAAACAAACAAAAACAAACACCAAAAACCTCAAGCAAACGAAACCACACAAAAAACCCAGGTTTTTTTTGTTTGTAGGTTTGGTTGGTTTTTGTTTTAGTGTGGTTGGTTGGTTGGTTTGTTTGTTTTACAATTCCCGTATAAACTGCTGCCATTAAGACACATAGGATAGCTGTAAAAGTCTAATACTTCCTAATGTTTCCGAATGAAATTTCATCATGTCTTACATTTTAGAGGACAAATAATAATAAACACCAGTTTGCTTTATTTGCACAGGATAATTTTGAAACACATTTTTCCTTGTTGTTTTTTAAATGTTAAAGTGAGCTTCAGAGAAAAATAAATTTGTGCTTTCAGTTTGGTTCATTTTTTTTTAAATACTAACACTCTTTCAGATCTATTGGAGAGAATAAACTCATGCAGTAGACTCAGAATTAAGGAATTCACTTTTCGATTGCACTGAATAAAGCAATTCACCCCATGTGCAGGTGTATGTGGAGTTGGAGCAAGTAAATGATTCTTCATCTTCTACTGTCACATCTGGGTGGTTTATAAGCGACAGCCTCCAAGTCTGGCTGTGTTTAGGTTATTTTTAAAGCTGTCTTTACCCCAACATGAAGAGCGAAGACAGGGAAGTCATCTGGTGGCAGCGTTGGCAGGATGGTGCCAGTGCCCCTGTTCCTACCTACAGCCAGAGTAGTGGGCACAGGGCAGAGCAAGACAAAGTGGTTTCCCCCGCTCCACTGACTGCCCAGCTGCTCTGAGGCTGAAGCCTGTTGCTAACTCCAGATGCTCAAACTTGCACTGAGTGCTGTCCTGAACTGCTGGCTGCCTAACTTGTGGAAAGAGCTCAAATTATTTCATGGATGGTTACTTTTGTACACCCTTGGTGCTATACATTCCTCATGCACAGGCTGGGATGGGGGTCTTCTACTTTCTTGTGTAAACAGAGCATTTGCTGTAACTGACAAGGATTGGTGGAGCAGCCATGAAAGTGAGAGAGGGGAATTCGGCAAAATCTCTATTAAGATGTGATTTGCACCATGAAATTTTTTGACAACCCTGGCATTTAATTCTTAAAAAAGTCAAGAGTGCTCTGTTCCTTACAACCTTGCTTTATGCTCACCAGCTTATTGTGGCTACACTCGTTTAAGCAATTACATTGGTTTAAACTTTCCTTGGGCCTCTCCACATGCAGCTATAAGTTGGTCAAACCTAGATTTCAGGCAGCCCCTGTTTGCACGGGGTCTAGCAGAAGTGAATATGGCAAATACCTGCATATAATTTTATTGCAGGGCTTGGTGTTAAGATTTTAAATAATTTATGAGCATAAAATTCAGAAATTCACATGAAGGCCCCGTCTAATTTTACGCTGCTGCCTAAAAAGGATGGAACATTGTTTAAATAGCACAAATCAGAATTTTTCAGCTTGGAGCTTCCTTCCTAATTCCTCCCACCTCAGATTTACCACTTACCAACGGTTGTCTATGTTGTGGGACTCCTGACCTCGTACATCTGTTAAAGGGGATAGTTCAGGATGAACACAGCCTCCTACTCAGTAGGACTGCAGTGTTCTCTTAGCTCCTACTAGATGCTTGAACAAGCAGAGGGCTTAAGTGAAATCCTTTAGCTGAGCCAAAATCTGTTCTTATTTAGGGACTAATCCAAAGCCTGTTAAATCAACAGAAAGACTTTGGTTGACTTCAGTGAGCTTTGGATCAGACCCTTCCTTGCTAATACATCTGAAATCAATGGAACTACATTGGGCTTCTGCCAGTAAAAAAAAAAAAAAAAAAAAAAAAAGTAGAAGGCTTGTCCTTTTGCTTTATTTATACAGTACCCAGCACACTGAGGTCCTGGTGCTCAAACAGTGCTCCCAAGTGCTTCATTGAGACAACAAGAATTTTGACTTGATTACATTACTTGGTGTTCATGGACTCTCATTTCTCTGGGTACATAATTCAGTTGCTTAAAACAAGCATGTATGCTGTGCAGCCACCTCATGCCCCAGAACTATTGTGATCTTCCAGTGTTTTATATCAATACATTTATTGTGAAAAGTAAAAAGGGAGGGTGACAGGTTTTATATCAAGATTTTTTTTTTTTCATATTTCTTTGCTATCAGATTGTAAAGAAAGCTGTTTTGGAAGGAAAATTACTGAGTCCATAGAACATGTAAAATCCAAGGAGTGTAACTTTTACACTCAAGATCCATTTTGTGTAGTCAGATACTTAATACATTTTGTACAGAACACCTGTCACCATGTAAAAGTATATTCGAGTAAGAAGAAATTCCTCATTCGTAACATTTTTTTGGGGGGCAGCAAATATAGACATATCTTTCTAGATTAGTCTTAATTCATGCTTTGTTTTAATGGTCTTATTTTTTGTCAGCAATATTTTATCCATTTGTTGTAAAATGGTAGTTTCCCGAAGTTGAAAGTATTACAAAATTAAATTTTGATTTAGAGGTTACCAAAATGCTTAATGCATATTGATATCTTTAATTTCAGGGCAATGGGATAGGCTGATCTGTGCTAGCATTTCAGATGGCTTACAATTTTTAGTTTTTTGTCATTTTCATGTGCAAGGATTTAAAAAGTGAAAAATTACTGCAGTACTCCTATTTCAGTCCAAGGGAGAAGTAAAAATGCAATTTTCCAGTTAAAAAAAAATAACAAAGACTATCTTATTAGTGTAAAAAGTTCCTTAGATTTGAATTACTTGTAGATTTTTACTGTTTCCTTTCAGTTTTAAGATACAGTATCTGAACTTCCCTGAAGTTCACAAACTTACTTTATTGACTTGAGTTATACGTAGTTAATAGCGAATCACTGTGTATGTGTCTATTTTCTTTTTTTTTTTTCTTTCTCAGAATAATGAAATTCATCCTACCTTATCCACTTCCATAAAATTTTCTGTAGTGTATATCTGCATTGATAGATGAAACACTTTCATTTAGCAATGAATAGGTTATCTTAATTATTTCCCTGAGTTAGATCTTATTAGCAGTTCACATTCCCAGCTTTGAGGATAGTTTGGCATAAAGTTCTGTCTATTAGCAAAGTTTTATGAAAGAAGGGCTTTACTGTTGTTGTTGCGTTGTGTTTTTGCTTGGTTGGTTGGGTTTTTTTTAAGATCTTTCATTCATTCTATTAATCTATAACTCAGGCTCAACTGCAGATTTGCCCCTTTATTTGTTGTTTTATTTTCTGAATCTGAATTTGGACAGGAATATGTTTTATATAGTCAGGCCTTTCTAATCTGATAATTCATCAGTGACATTCAGGGTTTGGTTTCAAACCTCTCTCTGCTTTCTTGTAAACTAGTCCTGCAGTCCTAGGACCACCAAAGAGAATGTCATTTTAGCTAGAAGTCCACACTGTCAAAATTCAAGTTTACTGTATGGCAGTCAACCCTCTTTTAAGCTCTTCCAAATGGTTATCAGTCTGGTTTGTTTAAAAGAAATAAGATGTCCTTTTATTTTAGAACTAGTAAAGAATTTTACATCTTTCTAAAGCAATTTTCTGCATTCTTACCAGCTTCATTGATGTGAATGTAAAGTACACAATAGGTCAAATTCTGACTTCAGTGGCAGTTGATGGGAGCACAGTTTGTATATTTGAAAGCAGAATTGATTCAATCTTGTTGTGCCTGTGCGGCAAGAAATTCTTATCTCTAAGTTTTTCTTCATATAGCCAGAGAATATAGATTTGAGTTTGTTTTTAATGTTATTTTCTATGACTGCCCTACATGATCTCAGGGGAGTTGCTTGTGTTATTAATAGGGGGGTGTGTGTGTGGTTTGTTTTGTTTTTTTCCTTATTTATTCACATATAAACATTTTACGTACTTCCTTTGAGAAAGTCCTTGTAAGGTTCAGGTGTTCTGAAGAGACTGAGAACTCGTGTAGCGCATAATTTGTAAACTATGCAAAGAGCGCTCTCCAGCAGAGGCAAACCCTAGAACAATTCACTTGGGCCTGTTTTGCTTGCCACTGTAGTACTCTTGGACATACGGGTACTACTTCAAACTGTGGCTGTAATGAGCAGGATACATCCGTGCATGGCCAGATGTCCAGTGGAGGATCCATGTGTTGGTCTTCTGTTCCAATCTTCCATCAAACAGCTGTTTGCTATAGCGTGATTCATTTTATTTTAGATCATTTGGGAAGGATATTGCTTCAGAACACACAAAACCATATAATGCTGTATACTCTTACACCTTCTCCATGCTGATTTTGTGTTGTCTGTCCTATTTCGTGGGAGTGTGGTGTGACTTGGATGAACAAAATGAGACTATTGCATCCAAAAGAAAAGGGAGAATGTTAGTTACATGGTGGGCAGCAATGTTGCCATTAAATTCAGGTGAAACTGTAGATTTTTTTACTTGTGTGTTTCACCTTAAAAATGAGTAAAAGCTATATCTCACACTTCAGAAGAAAGACTTCATTTACACCAGGCTTATGTTTTAAATAACTGACTCAGCAGCCTTGATCTACCCAAATGTTACTTTCTTGCTGCTTTTTTGTAACAGTCCTTTAAAACACTTGTTAAGAACTTCTTACCTTATTGTTAGACTGCTATAGGTAGAAAATATTGATCTTAAAAAAAAAAAAAAATTCAGAGTATTTTATGCCTTTAACATAGCATTAGAATGTTTTCTTCTGTATATCATCTTTCATATTAAAAAGCAACTGTCAGTTGGTTTCCTTCCTCTCTTGTATGTATTTGAGGTTATAACAATAGAAGTTCCAAGCTTAGCTTCCCCCCCTGCCCTTCTTTTCTTAAGTTGATGACTTTGAGGGGTGGTCTTTCTCTTAGTTACATTAAGTATTGACAAAAGTAGGGGTTTGTTTGGTTTTAATATAGTGTGGCAGAGAACAGTAGGACAAAACTGGAGAGGATTAAATCTTCTAGAACTAGATTTTGTAAAATGTAGAGCATGGGCAAAGGTTTGTCAGGTTTTGCTTGAGTCAGCCCACATCTGTTATGAGAAACAGTAGATCTGCAGACAGGCTATGGCTTTTGTCACATCCAGGGGAATCTACTGAATCTTGGCCTTCATTTAGGATTCCCTCCTGATGAGCAAATTCCCATGACCGCTTTTGAAGCTTTAAAAGCTTTGGTTTTGTTTTAAAAGGCCTCTGAGCATAGGCAATGTTTTCATAGGCATTTAGAAACAAAAAACTGAGCTTTTAAACCTTCAAACGTCGCTGCAGGGATTCACTTCACTTCTCAGCAGACCAAGTCTGAGATAACACCTGCAAGAAGTGTGTATCTATGCATGTGGATTTTGTGAAAATTGTGATGCACCATCTCAACTGACCCACAAACGTGACAGCAGTGTGTGTGTGTGTGTGTGCTTGTAAATCTTATTGTTATGTTTTGCTGCTATTCGTTTCTAAGAGCAAGCTATTATTTTGGTTGTGTGGAACAACTGATGTGGGTAAGCCTATTTTGGTTTTAGATGGTTTTCATTTCTTCTCCCTGGGTGTCCTCTGATGCAAACACTAACAAATGGTCTTCAGACGAACAGACTGAGTGAAAGTCCCTGGTTATATTTCATCGTCTAAAGTTTTTTTTTTTTTCTTTTTTATTCTACAGTTAACATCAGTTGCACAATAAAAGGTAGTTTTCTGTAAGCAGATGGGTCATACCATGTGTAAACCCAGGTCTGTGATTACTAGATGGGAAATAATGTAAAATAGAAATGTGTGGACAAATCATCAGAATGCTGAAGTAACAGAAATACCCATTACACTCCTTTTCAACTCCATTTCTGTGTTTTAAACGCCTGAGGTGAAATTTTGTTATGTTTTTGGGGGGAAGGGTAAGGGGATTTTCAGAATTAAGAGTAGATAATGAATATATTAGCAGTGCTTTTCTCCTGTCCTGTGCTGTTCTCAAAACACCTGTTAAAACAAACAAGCACATATTTCAGGATTGATGATACTAACTGGCAAACTTGGCACCAAATAACCTGCTGAAACTAAAATGTTGATGCAGAACATGTGCTTAACTTAACAGTCCATAACCCTGTTTTTAGAACATTGAAATACCTACCCTGAGGAAAGCTCATAAAATGAAGGTCTTTAAAGTTCATAGATTAGACCAATGAAGCTGCAGCAGTTTTTAAGAATGTGTATCTTCATTGACTCCTATTAATTCAAGATGGCCAAGTGTATGAAATACAAGACATGAAAGCACGGAAGATTTTTTTAATTTTCTTTTTTTTTCTTTCTTTCTTTCTTTCTTTTTTTTTAAGTGTGCTTTCCGTGGGTTCAGTGGCTAAAGGAATGAGCAGAAAAGGGATGCTCGGAGAGAGAAACCTACATTTAGGAGAGCTACATATTGCAGACAGATCTGAGAGAATCTCTGCTTGGTTTCTAAGGCTATTTAATTGAGCTTTTTACAACAT